>NC_056739.1:29582606-29772606 GCF_019279795.1 Protopterus annectens | reverse complement strand
CGAGATCTAGTCTTTGTGGTACTTATGACTTTAGCCAGTATCAAAATTTTATTAATTTTATACTACCATGGAAAACGAATAAGAGGGATAAAGAATCCGGAGGAAAATCCAGAAAGTACCAAGGAAAGCAGAGCATCAAAAATGATTGTTATATTGGTTAGTTTGTATGTGTTTTTCTTTGGGATAGACAGCACCATTTGGCTTTACCAAACTACAGTCTCAAGCGAAGTTCATATTGTGATAACAGATATTCGCTTTTTTTTCTCCATATGCTATGGATCCTTTTTTCCTATTGTTATCTTAACTTTTAACAAGAAGATCCGGACTGCACTTAAATATTCTGCTAGTGGAAGTCAACAAGAAGAAAATGATATCTCGTATATAAAAGGTCACAATGAATAAAATGTATAATATTTGTATATTTAACACTGCACATCCATTTCAGTTTGTCTTTAGAGTAAACAATATGAAGAATTAAGTAAAATTAAATGCATAATATGTTTTTGAAGAGGAAGTTTCAATATAACCCTTGAGTTATTCCATACAGGTACAATAATCTGTTGTACTTATTAGTTCTAAACATAACCCGTGTTTCTGATGCTAAAAAAAGAGATGAGCTAAACCATTTCTGTGACATGAAAGGATAAGCCTTAGCTATGCCTCAGATGACCTGAGTTTGATTACCAGTTTAGACACTGTAGAAGCCTGCCACCTCAGATGACCTGAGTTTGATTACCAGTTTAGGCACTGTAGAAGCCTGCCAGGGAGAAATGGAAATTAAACACCAATAGTGGTGCACCTCTCAAGGGAGAAGGGTTGATAACGTCCCATTACAGTAGTGTAGTTTGCCAGGGAAGCTCTCAGTTGTACAATTATGCCAAGAGGTGCTGTAACTAGCCTAACCAGGGTATGCATTACATGCTAGCCAAACGTAGCTGGAGGGAAAAATGCAGCCACATGGACCCTGATGTCGCATGCAGTTCATTGTGTCTGCTGGCTGAGAGGGAAGGAAATTGATGCGTAACTGAAAACAGACTGGACCACTACAGCTGATGGTCTATCTGACTCAAGTCTAACTGCTACTGCCATGTCAGAAGATATAACCATGAAAGCTTGTTCTAACTGAAAGAAAAGAAGGGAAGACCCCCCAGGTTGATGTGACATGTTAATGCTAATCACAATTGGAGCTAATGAATGGATCAGTAGGGTACCATTGGATGCTGGATAATGAAAGCATGTGAATGGTCAAAAGCTAGAGTTCAAGATAAATAACTGGGAGCATATGGGAAGTTTAAATTAGTGCTAGCTAAACTGAAACCTGATGTAAACAATTTCAGACTGTGAGCATGTTTATGTTCATACCTATTGTGAATCATTTGCTTCTTTGCTTTGTCACTATGGCTTAAGATATGCATGCTAATTTTGCAGTGACAACATTCTCCATTTTTGTATTTTTTGTATGTGTTTGATTGCTTAAAGGGTCCCATTTACTCCCATCTCTTGGATTTAAAAACTCCTCATACTCAACTTCCACCACATCTTCTGACCATGACAATGCCATTTCTTCACTTAGATCATCCTTCTTTATTATACTTTAAAGTTGCCATACCCAAACCACTATTATCTAATGCAGTGACCACAATTTCAGCATTAGATTAATTATTTCACTAATAAAAAGCACCTCTGCCTTACTCCTGTTTTCTCCATCCATTTCCCAGAGGGACAGCCTGTCAATGTTCCTACTGAAAAGAGCAGAGGTTTAACTTATATTTATTTTTAATTATAAATATAACTCAGCAAAGACATTTGAATGTCATCACATTACAATGTAGAAACGTACCTCGCAGTTTGTGTAAAAATGGCTAGCATCCCAGTTTTTATTATATAATATGTATCCACATCACATTATCCATATTTTCTGAAATATATAAATCCATTTGAACAATACTGATTTAGAAATGTCGCTGTCCATTTTATTACGATGATATAATAAATTAGCAGATAAATAATGTATATAAAGCCCTATTAAATGCTGTACCCTTTTGAAGTAGCTCCAAATCAATTTACTTGAGAACATTAAAAAATAGATGCTCATTTGCTTCAGTTACCTCACAGAAACATAATATCTCAGACATTACCTTATACATTAATACTTTAACTATTAGCTTATGTCCTAATTGCCATATGAAGTTTAAAAAAACAGGTGTACCTCATTCAGTTGTAAACTCTTTCTCTTTTATAAGAAGAACACAAAAGGCCAAACACCAGAAACCTCTGCAGCTATAAAAAACGAAAAACAGGATACACACAAAGCTGCTGAAAAAAGGCTCCAGAAACCACGATAGTCTTGAAAAATACCAAGGAATAATGCTGTGCAGAACTACTTTATTGCAACACACTAGCGCTTTCACAGAATGCTTCTTCAGGTGTATAACTAAATGCAAAAAACTACACCTTAAATATCCAGGTGAAATAATCACATGATACATTCTGTTTAATATTTAAAGGGACCATTAACACCAATCTTAAGAACATGTATATATATATATATATATATATATATATATATATATATATATATATATGTATATATAATGTGTGTGTGTGTATGTTGTATGTATGTATATATATATATATATATATATATATATAAAACTATAAATGAGCTCACTGAGAGGGGTTATGATCATGGGCTTGTAGAATATAATGCTACCCAAGTATCTAAACTGAGAGAAACTAGGGCCAAACCGTATTTTTCAAAAAGATTGTTTGGTGGAAACACTAAAAGGACTAATAATATTAAGGTTTGCATTCCTTATTCTAAGGATGTAAGGAGGTATACAGAGATTATTAATCAACATTGGGATATTTTGTTAACAGATCCGCAATTAAGTGAAATCATAGGTCCTAGACCACAGTTTACTTTTAAGAATAAGAAGAATTTAAGGAGAAGGTTATGTAATGTTAAGGAAATTAAGAATGTCTTGACAACACCTGGTACTAGACCATGTGGCAAATGTTCACAATGTAGGTATATTAATAAAGAGCCTTTTTTCGTGCATCCAGATACAGGCAAAGTATATGATGTTAGGGTGCAGGCTGATTGTGAAACCATGCACGTGGTTTACTTAGCTAATTGCACTGTCTGCAAATGTTTTTATGTAGGCAAGACAGATCGCACCCTTAAAGATAGAATAAGAGAGCACAACTATCATATAGGTAAAGGGAGTAATAACAATGCTTTAGCTAAACATGTACAAAATATGGGGGTACAACATAAATTTTTGTTTATGGTTGTCTCTAGGACATATGAGAATGCAAGGGTGGGTGATATTAGAGCTAGAACAGAAGAGGTAGAGGCTAGATGGATAGTGATGTTAAGAGCTAATTATGGTCACGGTTTGAATGATCATGTGCCCATGAAACATGTTCTCAGTAAAAGGGCTTTACATAGATAGTTCTTGTTCTTTGTTTTTATATTAAATTATAATTGTAGATGGCAATTTGCTATATATTTTTTATATATACATTTGTATATATTTTTATGTAGTGTATTTGATTCAATAATAATATATATACATGTTTTTAAGGTTGATTTGAATGGTCCCTTTAAATATTAAACAGAATGTATCATGTGATTATTTCACCTGGTTATTTAAGGTGTAGTTTACACCTGAAGAAGCATTCTGTGAAAGCACTAGTGTGTTGCAATAAAGCAGTTCTGCACAGCATTATTCCTTGGTATTTTTCAAGACTATCATGGATTCTGGAGCCTTTTCTCAGCAGCTTTGTGTGTATCCTGTCTTTCTCTTTTATACTTACCATCTATATGATTCTAATCTTTTTTAAAAAAAAATAGATAATCAACCTTCCACTTTCCAGGTTGTGTAATAACTATATCCCAACTGATGTGTCATTCCCACATTTTTAGTGGCACATTTAGCATTTTTAATCTCCTGTTATTTCTTTTTGAAACTATTGCTCAAATCTCCCTATTTTTAAGAAAGTACTATAATATGCCTATAAATAGTGCCTAACAATTTTGTACTACTAAAAGCCATTTATCAAAGTGTATTGAGAAATAACTCATTACTTTGTGTATCATATTTAATCTGCTTCTATATTTACAAAGACATAAAATACCTCACGCTAATGAATTTAACCTGTTTAGCCATACCCCTGAAAATAACTAACTAAAAAAATGTAAAAATTAATTGATAAAATGCAAAATGTATGGGTAGTGAGTGGGATCCTCAAAAGAGATCCTTCAACTCTGAATCAGTTCTCTTTTTTCTGCATTCATTGGTAATGGAAAAAGTTGCAATTCTTCCTTGATTTGAATCCTTAAGCTAATAAACAGGTCTGTATTCAAAGCATATAATGGTAGATCATCTGTGTAAGACAGTATAATGGGATATCTACCTCTGTTAAGGAAACTACAAACATTTATAACTTCTGTCATACATAAACCCTAATAAAAAGGTACTCAAAGGGTATCCCTGTCTTATTCATCTAAATAAAGGAATTACACTACTAAACTTTTCATTGGTCATAGGAATACGATGTGAATAAGTATATACTTCAGTTCAACCAAGAAAGTTCTCACCATTTCCAAATGTCTCCAATAAAAAGAACATACATTGATCAGGAACAGTTGTATACTTTCACAGCAGTCATTCACCATATTAGTTCTTCATTCTTTGTTATAAAATTATTTACTAACCATAATATGCCAGCTACTATGCTCCCTTTTCCAGCCCCTGTACCTACTGAGATATTTTATCACCCAGAAGTATATGTAACCCTTTCTGCAAAATAATGGCTATTAACTTATAATCATAATTCACAAGAGCAATCAGTCACCAGTTGTTTAAAGATGTCTTATCTTCACCTTTTCACAATAACTTTAATAATGCACTATAATGATCCTTGTATAACAGTGTGCTTATCATATGGGTTACCCATTAAGTGTTTTCATTAATAATTTTTTTGGCGTTCTTGTTTCATAATCCCACTCGTATATTTATTTCCTTTAATAGCTTTACTATAATCCTGTATTAATGTAAGTGTCTTTTGTACTTCAAACACTTTTCCTACATGAATTTACTACTGATATTCATAAATAATTTTCTTTTTAGGTAAATCAAACATTCCAGCAAGTAGTGATAAGCAAGCCAAAGTCCTAAATGATCTTTCCATAATTGATTAATGTTGTATTTTCAATGCAAATCTTGACATTTTTTTAAAACTCTTTAGTCTGGTTTACTTCTTAGGGAGAAGTTGGTCATTTACTTGTCAATGGAATATATTGCATCACAATGTCTTTTTGGTTCTTAAGTAACATGGGTATAATTTAGAAATATGATCCTTGTCCATATTTGAATTTTGCATCTTTTATTCAAATGCAAGTCATAGATGAAACTAAGTGGCCAAGGTTTATTCCATTTTTTTCATGTCAAAATTATGTAAACTTGTAAGGCTAACTCACTTTCCACGCATAAATTATAAACTGTCTATGTGGAAAAATGCACTAAAACTCTTACCTGAAGAACAGTAATTTGCTACAACTTCTTTCAAAAGAACATATATGTCCAAAGGGGGGCCTATCTTTAAATAATGAAATCTTAATAAAAATGAAGTTGCCCAACTCAGAAGATACAGCAATTTGAGTTTCAGTGGATTGCTGTGTCACTTTCTGTACGGTATCTGCAAAGGACAGGGGTACCCCTTGACCCCAAGATAATCCTCCTTGTATTTACAAGTGCATACTGCTCTCTTGTGAAACTGCACTGGCAAGAGAAACACTTTTCAAAACAGTTATCCATAAAAATACTATATTACTATTTAATATATTAGTATTCATTTTTATTTTTTGTAATGTCACACACCAAACACGTTGCTACAGAGACCACTCACAGCATTTGTAAAGGATTATGTTTGAGTTATTTCATCCCTAGTAACATAAGACTTTTCAGTCCCAATACACCATTTATACAACATTTAATAGTTAAAAACATAAAGTCATACATTCATTGGACTCAATATAACATATTCTAATATTTTTTATATTTTTAGCAGTGTCATATTTAGCACACAAACTATAAAGACATTTTCATTATGACTAGGAGCATTTCAAGCACTCAGTTTGCTTAGTTAAAATACTTTGTAGGGAAGAAAATTTTCCCACCATTCACAATGGTGCTCTTTTTCTAACTTTTCTAGTGCAAAGAAAAAAAAATTATCCATATCTTTTCTTTGAATAGTGTAAAAAGTTTGTATGTTCTTTTTAACAATTTTCTCTGTATTTTCACTACATAAAATATAGTGCAGGATTCACAATTAACAACATAAATTATCCCAAAAGAATTACAATTGTAATTTTCTTAACATAACAGTATTTCCATTTTGTTGTTCAGCCTTATTTTAGTTCCTTCATAACAGAACAGCAGTGACACCACACAAATTTAAACATACCATGATTTGCATTTGAAACTCTCTAATTTACCCTTGATTCTAAAATATTCTAATATGTTTATCATTCTTAAAAATGAACAGTCACTCTCTGCCTGGCCTCTCCATTAACTGATTGCTGTTAAAATTGTGTTTCCACTTTATTTAATAAAAATATGTTTCAAAACAAGTAAACATAAACACCATTTTCTGCTAAAACTTTCCTTCCAAACCACTCTTACATATTCTTCTATGTTTGTGTTTAATAAAATTGAGTTACCTATAACGTTTCTGTTGTTCACTACCTCTTGTTGTTGGTAGGTTAAAGTAAACTGGGATTTTATGAGTAGGGCAATGGACACATCTACATTCCCTGTTATAATAATAAAGTTAATTTGAAGGATATATGAAGGACTGGAGGCAAGAATTAAAATGGTGAGGTTCTTCTCCGGTAACCTGTATTTCAAGAGAGGAACAATTCAGGAATGTCATCTTTCCCCTTTATTTGCTTTATATTTAGAGCCATTGGCAAAGAGAAAGGGGGACTCAGAAAGTCAATGACAAAATTGTTATGCTAATCAAAAAAGTTGTCTTTATTTGCAAATATATTATTTTTATTTAATACATCAAGAAAAGGATGTGTTGGCATTGTAGGACATTTTGAGATGGTTTAAAATCTTTTCAGGTTATAAAATTAAAAAAATAAAATACAGAAAAGATTACAACTCAAAGTGGAAAGGGATGATGATGATGTGAACAGAGAGCACAAGAACTAATGAAAGTGGGACTTTGTATGCAGATCCTTAACAAGAATACAATCATTCAAGAATATTATATTCATAAAGCTGCAGAAAGTATTCTAAGAACTAAGCCACCACGGGAATGAAGAAAGGAGTTCTCCCAATAGGGACAACCATATCCCTTAACTTCAAAGTGTAAGAAGTCTGGGCAAAGCCAAAAGATATGGGGGAATAAATGCCAAAAATCAGGCACATATTTTAAATGTGGTCTTATAAACTTACAAAGTTGTTAGAATAACAGGTTTTGTATTAGCATGCACTTCCTAAAGGATGTGATGAATGAATATCAAATGTATATCATTATTTAGTGAATTCAATCCTGAATGATTTGACAGAACACTGCAAATGTTATGAATAACAAACTAAAAATATGAGATCGAAATCTTGACATGCTAGTCATTTGAGAGGTATGGAAATGAATGCAAGAAAGGGTACAAAATGAGCAACAGGGGGATGAAATATACTGTCAAAAACTTGTAAAGGAACAAAGGTATTGGCAGCAAACACCTAGTATGGAGAGGTAATAGAGTGGGATGACTGCCACCCTCCCAGGGATCATTATCAGAGTATAGTTAAAGAGAAAAAGATATGGGGGTCCTAAGTGAAAGACATGCTCTGTTGTAGTTACTAGCTGGATCTGGAAGAGAAGCTGCTGATGAAAAGTGAAAAGTAGTAGGACAATAAAACATAGCATGATCACTATACAAATCGGTAAGAGGAACTTAGAAAAGACTTCTGAGAGAGACTGGGAAAGCAATTTACAAGGTGACAACGGGATGAGAGAAGAATGGATAGCTCCCAAGCATGCAACAAAATCCTGAAGGTTTAGGATTTGTGATCAAAAGTGCTTGAATAGGTATTTTATACCCCAAGCAGACTTCAGAAAATGTTTCCTCTAACAAATACCAAATGTTGGAGGTCTGATGGAAGAGAAAGAGTACTCTGTGGGGAATTTGTAAAATCTGCTAACTCATTACAATGCCAAACATATGTTCCCAGAGCCTATGTCAGAAATATTGTGGGGAGAAAAAGCCTGTAACTTAGGAAATTATTATTTTAAATTGGGACACAGGATAGGAATTAGCTAGACAAAGCAAGGCCTTATTAAATTTTATTTTCTTGGCTGCCAAAAAAGCAATTATTAGAAAATGGAAATCAGCATCTAAACCAACTCTATTTGATATACTGAATTTTGTAAAAGGAATTAAAGAACTGGAAGTGGGATCTTTACAAAAGGGAAGAAGCAAATTGTACATAAATACATTGAATTTGTAGGAGTAATACACAAAGTCTAATATTTAGGAGGAAGGGAGAAGTTTAAAGGAAGCCAGGAACTGAGCAATTTATGTAAAGTTGGGCTAAATGACTGAAGTTATAAAGAAAGAAAAAAAGAATATATAATGTATAATGCATGTAAATGAAAAATAGCATTGAGGTTTGTTTTCTTTTCTATTACTTTTCTATTAATGCATAAGTGCCTATAACGGGAGTAATAATTTAATAAAGGTGTTTAAAACATTATTTAATAATGTTGAAGTGTACTCTTTATGCCTTAATATGTTATCATCATAATCATCATCAGTAATTACTTAGGACACCCTAATTAATTAACATTTAAAAAGATTTTTTTCTTTTACCATAATAGCAACTTTAAAAATGTATATATTTATTGGAAAATCTTGGCTTCCTGTATAAGGGTGAATTCAAAACATTTTTATACATCATTTATTTAGAGTAACATTCAAATAGTTTACCTCCTTATCGGAACTGTTAAACATAAAACATAGAAAAGCATTTGTTTCTTGCAGATATTCAAAAAATCAGGCTAATCCAACCTCTGTCCCACACCAAAGCATAAACTCATTGCTCAGGTATCTTACATAATGAATATTTCCTCTTATTTCAGTACACTAAACAAATTGTTACTCCGATTAACATAGTACTAGGTTTTTTCAATGCTTTTATCCCCTGAAGTATCACAGTTATCACTCAATGTCTGCCGATATAAATACAGCAGTCATTGTGTACTGAGCACTCCCAGCTCAATTTCTAACACTATCACTTCATCTAACAAATGCTCCACCATTGTCTCCCCTGCTGACTTCTTTCTTTAGTTATATCGCCTCTCACTTGTATGTCATTGATTGATATGTGTTGCTACTAAACTTAAAGAAACTGTATTTCTTTCAATCAAATATTTTTGTTGGTGTACTTTCACCTTTCTAATTTTCTTCTCAATATACCACAAATTTGACATACGATTACACCAGGTATCATAAATCACATTCTGTATACTACAGTTGCATCTAGCATTCAAGACTACATTCTATCATTAAAAAGCCCTGATGTCTGACCCCACATATCTACAAACATTATGGTGATCACATGTACAATGGACAAATAGATGAGTATGATTGGTACTAACCTCCATGATGAACCAGCCTCCTCTGGATACAGTAAACACTCAGACTGTTGGGTCTCAGGTTCATCTGTAGGCAAGGCCACACCTTTACTCTTTACTGTGAGTGAATATCCTCTAGGATGGGACAAACAGTGCCACTGTATCATCAAATGTAAGTCTCTGTCCTCAGCAGCCACTGTGTGTACATCAGTATCAGCCTGTTACCTATGTCAGTCTCTACACATATCACTGTAACAGTGCTATGCTCTGGGAATACACAGCAAAAGGCACACTTTAATGAAAATGACTACATATGCTAAAACCATGTCCCTGTGACATGTACACTATGAGTGTCCATGAAAGGTGTACCTAACTCTGCTGCCATCCTGACATAACTGGATATCTGATGTACTTGCAAGAAAGCATAGACAGCATATCCTGGGATCAGTCTATGTACAGTTCTGCTGCTGCACAGGATACCAACATGCAGAATCATCCACTGAGATGCACTGTGGTTTATTTTCCCTTTTTTTTTTTTTTTACATTGATTATCAGGAGGAGCCCATTCTCTGTGGAGACTCAAGGAAAAAAGCTCCAAAAGTGGGAGGATGGCATAATGGTTAAGGTGTTTACCTTGCAGACACAAGTTGCAGGGTTTGATTCTCACATGCAGTAATTGGCTAGGCTTAAATTGGCCCACGAGGGCAGTTAGACCAGTACTAATCTATGAACATCTATGAACTTAAAGTATTTGTTTACATTTTGGGATATAGTTTATGTATATGTTTAGGTGTGCTTTTGTCCATCATCATGAGTGTGTTCACTCCTCAAGAGATGATCCCAGAAAGAGACACCAAGGACTTATCTGCCTTTGCCGTAGTGTGTATGCCATGGACCACTGTCTGCTGTCATACCTACTCCTTTAAAGGCTCATCAGCACACCTTTTCCCCAAACACTGATATCCATGCCATTTTCTACCCCATCCTGCAGATATCATCATCCAACCCGATACCCTATTCATGCCTGACTTTAATTACCCCACTCTTAACTGGGAATCATATACAACACCACATGTACAGGTACAGAAATTGTTACATTTTGTAAAAACACACTCCCTAGACCAGATTGTCAATACACCAACCAGAGGTGAAACCACACTGCATCTGATTCTCACTAATATGTGAGATTGCTGCACACCCCCTAGTATAATGTCTTGTCTTCCCTGGTAAGGTCAGACTACAAAATGGTCACCTTCAAAGTAAAATAAAACCTGTAACTCAACTAACCCAGGAATATTCAGGAACTATTCTAACTTTCTAGTATTAAGTGATAACCTGGCTTAATTGCAAGCCCCCCCTAAACCCTGAGAACACTGCTGCCTATGCAGAACTGTTCACAGAAACTCTATACAAGCATGTTAACAGCTGCGGAGAAGCAGTTTTACCCACCAGGAAGAAGTACAGAAATAACACAAAACAACAAGCCACCTTGGCGGAATCACATCATCAGTGGGCTGCATAACATAAGGAGGAAAATCATGGAAAAAATTAGGAGATGCAGCCTCCGGCAGGATAAAAGCTCTGTCATCAAACTAAATAAACAACTGAGACGACAAATAGAGTCTACCAAAACCAAACCTGAGGTAAATTTGGCATCCCAGGCCAAGTACAACCACAGGGCATTCTTTAGCTATGTCTGTAACCTCAAAGGCAATACACAGTTGTGCGCCGAGCTCATTGTAAATCTAATGACCTATACTGAGACATATAGCAAACCTATTGGCCGATAACTTCATATCAAACTTTACCCCTCTCTCCCCCTCGACCTTCCCTCAGGAAATATCAAATATAACTCCCCCCGCTATCACTAGGGAACAGGCCCTTAATGCTCTCTCTAAGGCCAAGAGTACTGTACCAGTGGGTACAGACAATATCCCAGGATGCCTTCTAAATACCATGAAACATGACCTATAGAGTCTTCTGGAATTGCTATTTAGCTGTAGCCTCCAAACAGTCTTTGTGTCTCATGAATGGCAAACAGCAGCAGATAGCCCTTGGCACAAAGGTGGGCCATCTACAGACCCTGGAAACTACAGACACATATGTCTCACTAGTCTCATAAGACCATGAACCATGAATTATCATGGAAATGATCATTAATGACATAGGAAACTTCCAAACACTGGACCCAACCCAATTTGATTTCAAGGGCATGTCATGCCTATTCAACCCGGTGGACTTCTTTGAGAAGGTCACCAAAGCAATGGATGAGGGTAAAATGATTCACACTGCCTACCTTGACCTGGCCAAGGCATTAGACACAATACCCCACTAGGGCATTGTTGACAAACTTAAGGGGTTAGGTACAAACCCTTATGTCACCTGGTGGATAGCCAGCTGGCTTACAGACAGGATCCACAAAGATAGAATCAGGGAGTCCACCTCTACAAAGAGGCTAGTCACAAGCAGGGTCCCTCAGGGATCAGTCCTGGGACCACTCCTTTTTGAAATGTACTTCTCTGAAGTCAATAACAATGTCAATGGCCTCTGGTTACCACAGAGAAACAACTTGTGTCAGAGCCATGGGCTAAAACTAAATGCCAAGAAATGCATAATAGTATCCTTTGGGAAGTCACCCACCCCTTGTAATTATCATACTGACAACAAACCCCTAAGAGCTGACCCAGTAGTCAGGGACTTGGCAACTTACATAGACAGTGATCTAGCCTTTCACCATCCCACATCTACAGTAGTGAGGAAATCATTCTATGTTGTGCAACTTATAAACAAAGGTATGGTATCTAGGTCCAAGGAAGTCATTGTTCCACTATATTTGGCATTCATCAGACCTATCATTGAGTATAATGCCCCCTTTGGTATGTACCTAACCAGGCATATCCAATAATTGGAACATCCACATAGATTCCTCAATAAAAGAATACAAGGCATAAGTAACATGTCGTATGCAAACCACCTCAAGGCCATATCACTGTATTCTGTCTCCTACAAGCTGTTAAGTGGATATCTATGCCTCTAATATAAGGCATTGTCAGACCCCATTCTGATATAGCTACCACATCCTAGCCAGCTATAGGTCACATTCCATGTCCTGAGAAGCTCATGATACATACTTGGACCTAGTGAAGACACATACCATCCAACTCTTGGAAGACCTTAAATATCCCTCTATAGACTGGGAATCCTTCAGAGTGTCAAATCTATAGGCACAGAGATTTCTGGACTTAGTAAATGCAAACACCCTTGAGCAAATAGTGAATACGCCCACTAGAGGCTCTAACATATGGACCTCATGCTCACAAATATGGGAGAACACTGCACCAACCCAATATCTCATCCTTCATGGTAAGGTCTAACCATAAGTTTGTCTCCTTCAAAATCAACTCCATAATCCCAATAAAACCAGTAACAATTTCCCCTGGAATAGTTCCTAAATGCCTTTTATTAAGTGATACTTTTTCAAACTTCATTGCCCCTCCAAATACCAAAAACACAGCAATCTATGCTGAATTGCTCTTAGAAACTCTGTACAAACATGTCAAGGACTGCATAGAGGCTGCTATACCTATTAGAAGTAAGCCCAGGACTCGCTCCAGAAACAAACTACCTTGGTGACATCTCAAATTAAACAGGATATAAAACAAAAGGAAAAAAAAAATTGTCAAAAATCAGAAGCGGAAGTCCCATAATGATTTAAAAACTCTCTCATCAAACTAAATAGGCAACTAAGAGGTCGAATAAAGCAAACGTTGAGGTTAAGATAGCCTCCCAGGTGGAAGATAACCATAAGGCCTTCTTCCCCTGTGTTGGAAACATTCATGCAGAGTCATCCCCCTTCATAAGGGAGGGCCTTTATCAGATCCTGAAAACTACAGTCTCATTAGTCTGAATAGTCTTATTTGCAAAGCTGTGGAAAAAAATATCATGGAAATTATCAACAAGGACATAGGAGACCTCCAAACACTGTATCCATCCCAGTTTGGCTTTGTCAGAGGAAGCTCATGCTTACTGCATCTGGTGGACTTTGACAAATTCACTAAGGCAGTGGATAAGGGGCAAACTGGGCATACTGCCTACCTAGATCTGGCTAAAGCATTTGAAAATACCCCATTCAGATATTGTCAGTAAACTTATTATACCCTCTTTATAACACTCTAGATAGGTAGCTGGCTCACTGATAGGACCCAGGAGGTTAGAATTGGTGAGGCAACATCCACAAAGAGACCATTCATCAGTGGAGTCCCTCAGGGCTCTTTGCTAGGCCCAGGCATCTTTGGAATCTACTCAGAATTAAAAGCCAACGTCAAAAGCCTCTGGCTCTCCAAGTTTGCAGATGATTGCAAACTGAGAGCAGTCATTGAATCCCCTCAAAATGACAACATTCTTCAGGAAGGTCTAGTACAGACAGACGCGTAGTGCCAAAGCCATGGCTTAAAACTCAATACCAGGAAATGCATTATACTATCTTTGGGGAAGTCAGCCACCCAGGATAACTATTTCATCAATAAAATGGGTCAACTTTCAAATCTCGAAATACTGAAAGACTGACTTTCAGTATCTCGAGACAGAAATACTGAACATGCACTACAATGAAAAATTAAAAAAAGAATGTCACTATACTGAAAGTTCTTATTCCAGCTTTTCCCTGTTAGGGGTCGCCACAGCAGATTACCTGTCTGCTCATGATTGGTAGTGGAGTTTTACAGTGTCGAGTTGCCAGCCCAGCACTCAAACTTCCACAGAAGGCACACACACACACACACACACACACACACACACACACTCGTGCCTAGGGCCAATTTAGAGTGTCCAATCCACCTACAGCATGTCTTTGGGATGTGGGAGGAAACCCACATGACCACAGAGAGGACCTGCAGACTCTGCAGAAAAGGCACCCCAGCCGAGGATCAAACCAGAGAACCTCTTGCTGTGAGGTGGCAACTCTAACCTGTGCACCACAGCAGTGCCCTACTATACTGAAAGTTCATAATCCAGAATTTTCAGCAAGTGGCGTTCAGTTTTTAATATATCCACCATCACAGAATCACAAACAACACCTCCCTGCCTACACCGTAACAAAGCAACAAAACACACACAACCCCCCTGTGCCCCCATGTAAAGGCTGCACCCCCCACATTCCCGCTACTTATACATACCAACTCCGAGGTCACAATACCATGAAAACCACAAAAAACCTACCATTAAGTGCCTTACACTTACTTTGCACACTGTCAAACATACACACGAAAAACACACATACTACACATTTACAAAACTCACCACCTTCGACACTAACACACACACACTCTCACCTATCTACCCCAACTTACTCCCAAAACTTCCCAAACAACTAAAAAATAATAAATCCCTACCAAATCCCTTAAACAATTAAAACCTACCTGAATCTCCATACACAACCACATATCATCCGCCATGTCTAAATCCCAGACCACACTGAACAATAAAGACAAAGCGCACCACAGCAGCCACAGATTCGGTAAACTAGCATTTGTTAAAGTGCAGTTTCAAATAACTGCACTTTCGTTATTTTTGTCTTGATATACTGAAAGTTAATCTTTCATTATTTTGAGATTTCACAGGGGACCCAGTATAAAATAGCCCCTAAAAGTTGATTCATTAATCAGGAATCTTAGGAACTCCTATAGACAGTAATCTAGCCTTCAACTAAGAGGTGTCCAAGGTAGTAAGAAAATCCTTCTGTGTTGCTCAACTTATAAGCAAGGGCATGACATCTACTGTAGGTCCAATGAGATGAGCATACACTGTATTTGACCCTCATCAGAGCATTCATAAAGTACAATGTCCCCTTCGGTATGTGCCTGATCAGACAGATGCAGCAACTGGAATGCCCACAAAGGTTCTTTACAAAAATGCAGGGAAGGAAACGCAATGTCCTACACTGATTACCTCAAAGTCCTATCTCTTTAGTCAGTATTATACTTACTTGTGGGAGGTGATCTTTGCCTGGCATAGAAGGCATCCCTGGACCCAGTTTTAATGAACCTTTAGCACATCTGCAAAACAAAGAGCATCAGTGCTACTAGATTAAAAGACCTAAATTTTGCTTGCAACATAAATAAGGCATGTTGGAGACAGAGATGCATTTCTCAGAGAATTTCAATTCTCTTTGACAGGCTCCCTATCCATTTGAAGCACACTTTCTCCCTATTCCTATATAAGTGCAGCTTGGACCAATGGATGGGTAATCAGAAATTCAGTTCTGGTCTGGCACCTATGTCTCTGATTGACTGAGGTGATCAGTAAACCCCCTCCCCATATACATCAAATTTGTGGGTCACATTTTGATTGAACAGCTAGGCTTATACAAGCCATTGTGTTCATTAGTCTAGTGCATGAACCTATAAGATAAAGGAAACATTAGGAAGACAAGCGCTAGAAAAATCCCTTGTGTCAGATGGTATTCCAGTAGATCTGGAAATTTGGATTACTTAGGTTATTACAAAAATGGGAAATATAAGGAATTAGAAATGGGTGATCCCCCACTTTCATGACAGCAGGGAATTATCTCACTGATCCTGAAAGACAGGAAAAACCTGAAACGTCTGGGATTCTGTTGACATATAACAATATCGATCCATGATTATAAAATCTTTATGGGAGTATCAGTCAACAGATTAGCAAAAATGCTACCACGTTTGATATATATTGGCCAGTGTGAACTTACAGCTGGAAGAAAAACATTTGATGAAATAATCTGTAATCTATTGATAATTCATGATGCCTAAAAAAGTGAACACCTATGGCAATTGTAAGTTTAGACACTAAAAAAGGTGTTGAAAATGAATGGGAGTATTTGTTTGAGGTAATGAGTGAAATGTCAGCACAGGGGCAACTGGTAGACTTATTTAAGTAGTTTGATGATGTTTATATATATATATATATATATATATATATATATATATATATATATATATATATGTATTGCAAGTTTACTGAGAGTTTTGACACTGCATAATAGCCTGTGGTCACTGCATCTGACTTTGATACTGCAGGATCTCTGCTGCAAGGCCCTATGCCTACAATTTTACTGCGAAGTTTGTCATTGTATAATGTAAGCACATTTATCATGAAGAACCATGCTGTATATTAACTTTAATTAGATAAATACATGACTGCTCTGTGATTGAAAGTCTCTGTGAAATAGTCTGTGCACTCTAAGCGCCTCTTATTAAGTTGGCCACTGTCCCCTTTTGCCGCACTAGTAGACTATACGATTATGCCAATTATTTAGACTCAGGAAATTATAGAAAACCTGGTGTACTTAGCATCTCTTTAATTGCTTTGTTCTGGCTATAAACTGATTGCTCTCAATTGTCATTTCACCTGAGGGTGGGAATCCTGCTATGCTCTGCTTCCCTTCCCCAATTCCCCCACCCCCTCTTACACTAATATTATACTTTCTACATGCACATTTCACTTGTGACTCTTATTCCAAAACTGTCCTCAAATGACCTTACTATCTCTAACTATACACTTCTGTTTCTCGTTTCCTGCTTCCCTATCTCCGTTTAATTTTTAGTCTCATTCCCAACGTTTTTCTCCATCCTATGCTGCTCTGTACTATATCCATTCATAATCACAACCCTCCCTAATAGCACCTATCTACTGTATTCTCAATTGTATCTTTTACTTTTCCCAATAAACCCTAATTTCTTCTTATTTTCTGGCCTGTAATACCCCGCTTCCTTACATTCCAGAGATGATACCAGGATAACCTCTCTTCTTTTATAGAAAATACTTCTTGTCTTACATATCCTCTAACATATTTCAGAAGCCATGATCGCTGAATCTCCGACTGTTCTGTAACTTCTTGTTTCCTTCTTTATTGCTACTTCCCCACTATCTGACATCTATAAAATAGATTCCTGTACTTAATTAAGCTACTCTTCAGTTTATCCTATATTATTTTCCTCCTACTGTGCCATCTTTCATCCAACCATGACTCAGCAATATCTCTCAGCATCTCTCCAACTCTGTCCCAACCACCTATCCATGCTTCTTCTTTACGGGCTCCACACATTGCACTACGCCTGTTTAATATTGTCCCTCACCTTCATTGCAAATAAAGGCTGATTAGCTGCACTTCATCTGAAAACAAAACAAAATTAAGTGTAAGAATCCTCTCCAAAAAACAAGTATGCATAATTCCCCAATATACTAAAATCCTTCTAGGGGGACATATACATCCTAATAGTGGCCAAGCTAGCACAATGAACACAGATAATTCTTTGCCACATACTTCTGTAATCCAAGAAGAGCCAACTCCCAACCCCGGTAATCTAATTTTTGCAGCAATAAATGTTAGAAGCATAAGAAATAAAACTGCTGATCTACATGCCTGAATTACCCAACATAAGCCTGATGTTCTTTCTGTAACTGAAACTTGCCTTAAACCCAACATAAATGACTCTGAAGGTAAACCTCCTGGCTACAACATCATCTGTAATATCCATATAAAGAGGAAAGGTGGTGGCATTGCTTTGGTAGTTCCCCACACCTACCACGTTTCCACTTTCAGCAAACGAACACCAAAATTCAGGTCAGCAGATGATCTTGTTGCTATCTTCAAAATAAACAGTTATAAACAAACATGTATCACTGCCCCTTACATCTGTGTTGGAGAACAGCTAATTAATAACCCACATATTATAGCAAGACATCATATTCCCTATTAGACTGGACGTGAGTATCAGACCATAGTAAATACTCTGTCACAGGTACAATGTCAGACTTTGTCAGTGATCATCTCCCAGTCTATACAACCAGACATCTCACGCATCCAGTTAAACAGCATGTTTGTAAAACAACATGCAACCCTTCCAAGTCTAATCCAGAAATGTTTATTAGAACACTATCATCAATTAAGTGGAACTTCCTAAAAATCCTCACCTTCGACAATGCTGTCAATGAATTCAGTACAACCTTTCTAAATATCCTTGCACCTCCAAGAAGGAAGAGACTGAAAACAAATAATCCAATCGGGCTATCCAAAACGAGTAGAATATTAATGCAGGCAACCCTTCCAAGTCTAATCCAGAAATGTTTATTAGAACACTATCATCAATTAAGTGGAACTTCCTAAAAATCCTCACCTTCGACAATGCTGTCAATGAATTCAGTACAACCTTTCTAAATATCCTTGCACCTCCAAGAAGGAAGAGACTGAAAACAAATAATCCAATCGGGCTATCCAAAACGAGTAGAATATTAATGCAGGCCAGAAAAAAGAACGGCAATAACATAAAACACCTCAGTAGCTTGAAAAATTCAGAATGCATCACAATCGTACTAAATACCAAATAATGAAGACAAAAAAAACTATACTATAATAACTTCCAGAATAATACCAAACACAACCCTAAAAATTTTGGACATCCATTAAAACTTAAATCACAACCAAAAATTCAGCCTAAATCCCCTCTACCGATAACTCACCACTCAAAATTGCAATACAGTTCAACTTCTATTTTAATGATAGTTTAGCATCTCTAACCGAGGATTCCTCAACATCTAATTCTAACCCTGCCCAAAAGCCATGTATCACCACATCCACTTTCACCTTCAAATTTGTGCCCACATCCTATATACAGTTACTCTTAAATAAACTCAGGCCATGCTTTTCTTCAGCTGATAACCTTCCAAGTGAGTACCTAAAAATAGCAGCCAATAGTGTTGCCTGTCCTGTTTCAGTCCTTACAAAGACGTCAGTCCATGAATTCCATGTTCCTTCTCTCTGGGAAAAGTCACACATTACCTCTCTGCACAAAGGAGGAAATTCCAACAGACATTAATAACTTTAGACCTGTAGCAATCTTATCTCCTTTACCAAAATACTTTTAAAATGTATTCAACAACAATTGCTAAACTATCTCCTGCAGGAAGATCTCCTATCCCATGCACAACATCGCTTCCATCCTTCCCACAGTACTAGTACTGCCCTTCTAACCTATATAGATACTGTCACTAAAGCTAGAGATAATGGCAGACTAGTTTTTTTCTTTTTTTCTAGACTTGTCTAAAGCCTTCGACAATGTTTTTCACAGCAAATTTCTGCTTCAACTGTCCTCACTGGGTCTCTCTCAAGCCACCCTTCTGTGGTTCAACAGGTATCAGTCCTTACCTCCCAGTCACCACCGGTGTACCACAAGGTTCTATCCTTGGACCTCTCCTGTTTAACATTTTCACCAACACCGTCTATACATCCACACAGCAGGCCACCCTAATGCAATACACAGATGACTCCACTCTCATTTGCACATCTGACAACATGGCGCACCTCCAAAAACTTACTCAGAAAGCTTTAACGGCCACTGAAACATGGCTTCCTAACTCACAACTCATGCTTAACTCAAAAAAAGACCAAACTACTACTTTTTCCCCAAGTTCTTCTCTCATGAAAAAATAAAATTTGAAGTCCTCTCTCTTAATAATACAACTATTGACATCACCTCTCATAGCAAACTATTAGGGGTGATAGTGGATGATAATGTTACATTGCATAAGAAGAACTCATCAAAACTCGGGATACTTTACACAGCCAAAAAACTTTCTCAGTGACATAACTAAAACTACACTTGCCACTACTTGTCTCCTCTCCACTGTTCTTTATGGTGCTCCCATCCTTAATAACATCCAGCCTAACAAAAATTGAAACCTGAGCAATGCTATAACAAAGTTGCTAAATTTGCAGCAAACACCCCTTTCAGAACCCACCACTGCATAACACTAAAAAGCCTAAACTGGTCAGAACTGTCATACCAGCTATACAGCTTCTTACCACCTATAAAATTATCCAGCACCCATCTGCCTGTCCAGCACTAAAAAGCATTCTCCACAACTATGTTCCCAGTTGGTCATTGCGATCCAGTGACCACAAACTCCTGTCTGTCTGCAAACCTAGCAAATCTGCTGGGCATTGCCTGCACTTGTACAAGGTTACTAAGGCCTGGAACTCCTTACCTGTATCCATCACACCAGTACCCACCCTCCCATCTTTCAAAACCACTGAGCAGGACTTCCTAGCTAAAATCTGGCTCTGTTTCTGCTGTAAACCTGGATAAACCATATCCCTAAATATGAACAAGTATCTTTTCATTCCTTATTCTCCCATCTTCACTTCCTTCCTTCCTTCCTGATATCTAATTATCTTCCCTGACCTTCTCCCTAAATATACCATAAGACACCTCATATTGCAATTCCTATTTGTATTAGACTAAGTTACTGTTAATTTCTCTACAAACTGTATCAAATTTATCTAAATATTAAATGATCGTCATATAACTTGTATCAATTCTTAACCAAAGTTTTTATATTATGTCTAATTTGTTATAATTATTTAAACTGCAGATTTTTTTTTGGTTTATTTTTCAGGATTATAAAATGATTATTCTTAAAATGTTTTGTAATAATTTGTAGCTTTTCTCCCCGAGCCTCCACTGAAAATGGGCTTCTACCCAGATGAACTTTCCTGGTAATCAATGTCAATAAATAAATATATTACAGCATTTGTTAAGCCACATGATGCAGTGTATTTTCCCTCTTAGCCTTCCTTATGTGTTTGGGCAACTTTTTAGCAAATGATGGCGCAAAAAAAATGTTGCTTTTTCAGTTGTGATGTTATCCTAGGGTAACGTGACGTACATCCACAGACCTTAATGGGCACCTTCACACATGCATGGAAGTGTGCTTATTAAAGCCTATAGATGCAAAACACATTTTTCCATGCACTGATGTCAATGAGAAAAATATATAGAATTCAAGTTCAGTGATAGTGCATGGAAACCACATACTTTAAAAGTGTTTTTTTTTTTTTAAGTGAAGAAGAAGCTGAAAACATTCTTTTGTGGAGGAAAGTACTTTTCAGCATCTATACATCATGTTTTATGTTGCAAAGGTAATTTAAGTAAAATATACCAGGAGGGCTCATTGCTACAGTAAAGATGAGGACTGGTGTTTTGGATAAATGCGTACTCATTAGGGGAGTGAGACAAGGTTACCCCTGTCCCCACTTTCATTTGCAGTGTACTTGGAATCTTTGGCAGAGATCCCAGGTTAAGAGAGATAGATAGAGAGCAAGACAGTTGAAAATAATATTATATGCAAACAATATTCTTCTTAGCTTGAGAAACTCAGGGAGGTTTTTAGCTGAGCTTTTTCAGCTCATTGAGATTTTTAGTGGTTTGGTGAGATATAACATAAATGTAAATAAGACTAGGGAGGTAATGCTAAATGTGAAGAAAGAAAAAAGTTTGCTGCACCAGAATGTAGATACGCAGGTTTCAAGATTAAAATACCAAAGGATTTGGCTTGGAAAAACAGTCAATTCCAGAGAATATACCACTAACGAATTTATACAAAAAATTTAAATAACTTTGTAAACTTTAAGGAATTGAACTTGGAATTTGACCAACAAGTTCAGGTTATCAACTGGCATGTCCTTCTGTATGTTTTATATTATGGACAGTCATGCTGGTCTCTGCACAAATTCTTTAGGAATGTTAATAAATTAGAAAATTGGATGGGAACTTTTTAGGGAGTTGATGGCCCTTGTAGACTAACCTGGAATAGAAAAATAGTGCAAAAAAGGATTGGGGCTTAGGTACACCTAACCTAAAAATGAGTGGCAGTCATTACAGTGGATGAGACTGACACAATGCCTGAGTACCGGTTATGTCACAATGTGGAAAGAAGTGTTAAAGGAAAGGGATGCCTGGTTAGGGAAGAGGATATAATAGAAGCTATTGGGGGGGGGGGGCAGAAAGCAAAAGGCTGTGACATGCTCTGCTCATACAAATGACACAAGAAGTAGTAAGATATGGGGAAAAAGTAAATGGTATAGCTGGTTACCAGATGTCCCCCACAGGCAAAAATCGAAAGATAAACAGTACAAAACAAAAGAGTAGAAATGACAGAGTAAAAATCCAGGATTGAAAAAGTGGGATCAGATAATAGAGGAAGACAGAGAGACTGGAGAAGGACTAAGATACTTTTGAATTATCTCCTTAATTACAAAAAAGATTATGATAATGTACTGTTTCTGGGAAAATAAACTGTGACTAAAATACCAGAAGAGTAGCCCCAATTGGTAAGATGGGTAATATTTATGCATCAGGAAAATGCTCAAAAAGACAAACAAATAGCTAAGATGAACACAACTTTACAAAAAAAGTGATCAGGACTTAAATAGAGTACTCTAGAAAGCTTGGGAAAGAATACATGAACAGAAGTGGATGGAGATATGATTGTTTCAAGGGAAAGCTCTGGGATTTCGGAAATTTAGAATTTTTGCTTTCATAAATATTTTTATAAACCAAGCAATTTACAAAATATGTTTGTTAATGTGAGGGATACTTGTTGAAGATCTGATGGCATACAGGAGGGAGACTGGCAGCATATATTAGGTGATTTTAAAAAAGGATTGCATTATCTACTACAGGAAATAGGGAAGGAAGATATTTCCTTAAAAAAAGTTGTAGTGTAGAGGTGTATCAAGGTGTGGTAGCCTCCACCACACACACACACACACACACACACACACACACACACACACTTCCCAACATTACCTTACACTAAACTCCCCAATACCTACATTTTCTGTAATGTTTGAATGCGTTTGAGCAACTCTATGAACCTCTCTGTGCATAGACGCATTCCTGGGGGCAGTTCCAGGGGAAATGGCAATAAGCCAATTAGCATGACATGGTGCTGCACATGTTTGTTGATCCCTGAATTCTAAAAGGTTATTTCAAGGCATACAAAAGTGTTCATCTCGAGGTAACCTTTATGAACTCTACTTCTTGAGTTTTAGTAGATTAGCTTTTGCATAATCTCTGAATACCAAGGTATTGGAATTTGCCTTGAGTTTCAGGCTTATGATGAATGTGAATGATTTGCGGTCTGATTTGACCAGGGAAGAAGTTGCATTTTAAAGGAAACAAAGCTGTCCCATATTGGTAAGAAGAAATCCAGTATTTTGTTGTCCCTGGTTGTGGTGTGGACCTAGTGGTCCAGAGAGTTTTTAATGATGAAGCCCAGAACATTCTCAGAAATGCATGTTAGAAGATGTGTAAGTCTGCTATTTGTTCTGGAGAATGTAGGTTGGTTTATTAAATTGGGTCATCATGCTAGTTAGGTAGGAGGTGTGGGCTGAGAGGGACTTAGAGAAGGTGCAATAGTTAGCAGGAATATGATACTTTTTTTAATGCTAAGTTGGATGTGGAGGAGTTCCAGGTCACTATCTTGTATAATGAGTCTGGAGGCAAAATGTTTATTAAGACTATGGATAAACCATCACCTTTTGTGCCTTCATCCAATATGGGGCGTGGATGTGTGATACTTATTGAAACCCTGCACTAATGGAGTACTTTCCTTGGTCTTGAATTGGGTCTGTGTGATGATGTGTATATAAGTATTTTCCAGGGTAAGGAGTGCTTAAAGGGAATGGAGTGTTCTGTTAAGGTTCATTAACGGTATATGGATTCTGTTTGGTTATGTTGGAGGTTTTGAATACCAACATTGTTATAAAAGACACTAAGGGGTGCCCAAGGATTTAGCCAATATCAGAAAGCTTTTTTTGGGGGGGGGGGTGGAGATTACAGGCCATCCATGCCAAAGCAGTTAGGATTGTGTACTATCTCCTCCCAGGCTGATATATGTTCTATCCTCTTTGAATGACACCAGAAGCCAAGTCAATGATTGAAATTAATAGTTTGTGATTGTAGAATGATGCTCAAGGCTAGATTCTCAGAGACACATGTCTCTCTTCATATAACCCTGGTAGGAACATCTCAAGTCATTACAACCACGTATGCTATGACTGTATCATATGTGTACAAGTAGTGCAAGGATTCGAGTGCATGCTTAATGTGGTGAATCCTGGTTTCTGATTGGCAAACGACCTTGACCCTCTCCTTGCACAGCCTGGTGAGTAGTTCATCTGTGTTTCTTATGTATGACTCACGGGACATTGAGTTAGGTTGTAAGGAAGTTTGTCTTATGAGTTTTTGAAATGAGTCATTGTGGCTCTTAGATGTATGGTTCAAGAATGGTGAGTCCTGTGTTTGTCTGGTTGCTGAGGGTACTTTTTGTAGGCCTTTGTGGCTTAAATAAGTTACTTTTAAGAGGCTCAGTATATGAAGTTCTATGAGTTTGGCTTGAATTGTGCTTGCTTTGTTTGTTGTGATGTTGTGCAGTACTGGCAATCTGCTTGTAACTTGTAGTGGCTTGTGTGAGAACTTTGCTTCCAATAACATTGTATAACTTCATCTCTCACACGTGTCCCATTTCAACCCAACTGGCTACAGAGACTATTGGAAAGTTCACAATCAGTGGGCCCAGGGGATTAATAATGTGTGCATGAGGTGGGGGTTGTGCTTATGAAGTGCGGACCTGATTTACTGGAAGTGCTATCTGTCTAAATCAAAAAATCTAAGTCTACAAATGAAGAGAAATGCAGCACATAGAACAAACCTGAGTTTTTTTGTGCAACAGGGGTGTGTACTTCGGGTCTATATTATATAAACAAAGCATAAAAATGTCGATTCAGCTTTGATTGACCCCTAGTTCTCGAAACTGCACAATATCGAACCCTCAAATCACTGATTTCTTTCAGAGGAAAAGAAATTGGTAGCCCAAACACACACACCGCATTACAGCAAACACTATTAAACTGGGGGCTTTGCCCCCCCACACCCCCAATGTGGGGGGATGTGCCCCTCTATGCCCCTAACTAAATATACTAACTCCGAGATCACACTACAGTCAGGAAAAGGGCAGATTTAAAAGAACGGCCAACCGATTTCTTTCTGATTTGGCCGTTTGATGTTCTGCAGCTTCAGGAAATAGGAGTCAATCAAAGGTGAGTCAATATTTTAATGCTTCAGTTATATAATATAGACCTTGTACTTAGTCTTCTACTATTCGCCATACTTAGCCAAGACTGCTCTGCAAAATTTCCCAATAACCATATCATCAAATTCACAGACTATACCACTGTAGTGGGTCTGATAAGGGATGATGATGAGAGGAATACAGGAACGAAGTCAGCTCTCTGATCAAATGATGCAAAAATAACAACTTGGATCTGAATGTCAAGAAAACTAAAGAAATTATCATTGACTTCAGAAAAAGGCCAGCCATTCATTCACCACTTGAGATCAATGGTGAAGTGGTAGATAGAGTTCTGTGAACACAGGCCAGATAATTAAAAAAACTCACCAGTGCCTGCACTTCCTGAGACGGTTCTAAAGAGAAAAGCTCTTCTGAATGCTTTATGCACTTTCTATAAATGGGCTATTGAAAGTATTCTCACCTGCAGCTTTACTGTGTGGTATGGAAACAGTACTACGGCCGAGAAGAAGAAGCTTCCAACATGGGGATGATTATGAGGTAGATAATGGGGGCAAGTCTTCCAAACATGCAAGAACGTTTTACAACACGAAGCATTGGGAGGGCATACAAAGTACTTAGAGACACATCACATCCAGCATTTGGCTGGTTTGCTAGACTTTCATCTCACAAGAGGTACCACAGCATCTGCTGTAGGACCTCCAGGCTCTCGAACAGCTTCTATCCAACAGTAATAAGGCTTGTAAACTCTGATATCAACTTGGATATCTCCTACCTCCAAATGTGATCTCACTAGTAATATTTTACTGACAGTGATATAAGCAACCTCAGAAATTCTGGGCAAGCATCAATAGTCTCCTTAAACCTGGTCACTGTAGTACACCATCTCCTCATGATGCTGACCAAAACACCCCACTCCAAACTGCGAATAATTTCAACACCTACTTTACAGAGACCATCCAGTCCTTGGCTAGCCAGCTTTCTTCTGATAATATGAACCAAACTTCCCATAGTTCTATAACCCTACCAACTTTCACATTCCACCCCATCTCTACTAACTCTATCTATAAAATCCTCATAAAGCTTAAACCTTCTTCCCCCTCAGCAGACCAACTACCTGCTGAGTATCTGCAAATAGCAGCAAATTCCATTGCCTTTCCCATATCCATCCTACTAAATAGAACCATTAATGAAGGTATCATCCCAGATATTTGGAAAGTCTCCCATATCATCCCACTTCATAAAGGTGGAAAATCCACTGACTATTCTAACTACAGACCAATAGCTCTTCTTTCACCCTTAGCTAAAGTCATGGAAAAATGTATTCACCATCAGTTACTTAACCACTTAATGAAACACAATATTTTGGCTACTTGCCAACATGCCAGCACCACCACCGCCCTTCTATCCTTCACTGATACCATCAATAAAAACCGTAATAACAGCACCCTCTCTTCTGCTCTCTTCATCGACTTGTCAAAGGCTTTTGATATGGTCAACCATCCCCTACTGATAAATACCCTTGAACTTCTGGCTCTCGACCCCCCAGCTATTCAATGGTTCAAATCTTACCTTAACAATAGGCAACAAGCAGTTGTCTGGCAAAATAAACTATCATCCCTTCTACCAGTCTCCATAGGAGTCCCCCAGGGCTCAATTCTAGGACCTCTTCTTTTTTCTCTCTTTATCAACGACCTTCACATTGCAGTCCCTGAGGCCACCTGTATTCAATATGCCGACGATTCCACACTTATATGCTCCGCTAGCTCCACCTCTGACCTCCACTACATAACCCAAAGGGTATTTAACATGGTTGAAGAATGGTTCCTAAAACGTTGCCTACTTCTCAATGCCAAAAAAACCAAGCTGCTACTATTTCCACCTACCAATAGGTCCCCACCTATTGATCTCTCTATTGTATCTAGCAAAGGCACCCTGATAACACCTGAACAATCTACCAAACTGCTAGGAGTGACTATCGACAACAACCTCTCCTATGATATTCACATTAACAACACCATACAAGCAGTGAACAGAAAAATTGGTTCTTTATACAGAATCAAACCTTTCCTTACTCCTCAAGCCAGAACCACCATTGCCCACTCTCACTTAATCTCTACACTTCTCTATGCTTCATCTATTTATACTAATTTAAAAAGAACTAACCTCCAAAAAATTTCTCATGCCTATAACAATATCACCAGGTTTGCTACCAGCAACCCATACAAGACACACCATTGTCTTAATCTTAAGCAACTCAACTGGCTTGAATTACCTAACTTACTAACATTTTCCCAACTCATCATTGCTCATAAAATCTTTTATCAACCTAAAATACTCCAATTCTCACTAACCTTATCACCCCATACACAAATCTAACTTCACTTCGTTCCTCTACTAGATTACTTGTCTGTACTATGAAGTCTAATAACTTGTCAGGTGATAGCATTTTCTCAAACACTGTTGGTAAACACTGGAACCTCCTACCAACAGATCTAACTCAAATACCATCCCTTTCTCTCTTTAAACTAAGACTCAAACTTCACCTAAAATCTCACTGGATATGCCCCTGCACAAACCCTGACTAACTGCTTCCTCTTTCACTTCTATCTTCCTACTCCCTAGGGTCCACTTTGACCCTTTACCCCACTAATGTAGATTACTGATCTCATTTCTTTGCTCTCTGACTTCTCCTCTCTTCTACCTACTTCCTCTTCAACTTTCCTATTTCTCTCCTGTTTACAAAGGTTTGCATAGAATTTTAATATTTACAAAAAAAAAAAACATTATTATTATTATTCTTTTTCTTTTGTTTGATCAATTTACTTATTTTTTTCCCTCCATACTCTGATTTTCAATGTTTAAAATTGCTAATGTAATTTCCAATATTAATCTTTATTTTGTATAAATGTTTTGTCTGGAGCTTTTCTCCCCGGGCCTCTACTGAAAATGGACATGTATCCAGATAGACTAGCCCGGTCAACAAATGTAAAATAAATAAAATAAATAAATAAATTTAATTCACTATAGTTAATATATTCTTACAGAAGTGCAATATCTTTCTCTTAAAAGTGCAATTCCAATAATTCCTTATGTGCAATATTAACAAATTGCCTTTTCTTCTCCTTTTCTGTGTACAGTATTATTTGTTCATATGTTTAGGTTTATATGTATTGGTAGTTTTACCTGACTAGAAATAGGTTATAAGGAGTATTTTTATGTGTATTAGTCATTAGACTAGTTGTGTATACAACTTGTCTTATTCTTTTTATACTTAAATTGCCTTGGTACTCTGATGATGCGCTGATTTCATTCAGGTTGCACTTGTGTTTCTTAAATGGCAATAAAGTTTTCTTTGAATCTTTGAATCTTGAATCAACTACTGACTATTTAAAGTACAATACAAATTGGGGAGTAGGTTCTCTGAGAAAATTTTCCATGCTGAATAGGCCATTTAGCTTAGCAGCTGACTAACCTTGAAACATCCAATCACTTAAGATGCCTAGATATCTTGTTTGGCCAAAACCTTAACTTTCACCATCATATCATCTCCAGCAATTCAAAAGTCAGTTTCCTATTATACTGGTCCAGAAAGAGCTCCCATTCCTCTCAGCTGTTTCCAGAGCAGCTGCAGTCCAGGGAGAATGACAGGAACGCACTGGCTAGACATGTTCTATCACAAGGCACCATACACACCTTTGAGTTCCTAGTTATTGAATTGATACAAACCACATTGAGATTAGGCCATGTAAGTAACTTCACTGAAAGGGAAGAATGTAAATGGATCATCAGAATGAAAGCAGATGAAGGACATGGCCTCAATGAGAGGGTTACTCTGAAACCCTTTCTAGTCAGTCGTCATCTTAAGCATTAGCAGTTATTTATTGCTATACCTTTGACTTTTTCATGTTTCTTGGTGTTAGTAGGAATATGTATTTTTAGAAGTCTTTCAGTAGTTTCATACACTTGAAATGTTTTTATTACATGCTGTTTTTATATGCTCTTGTATTTTTAAATATTTATATGCTATTTGCCATCTGAAATGTTAATAACAGTTATAATCTATTACTACATCCATTTTAATGTCAATGTTGAATTTTGAAGTTTTAATTTTCACAATATAAGTTTCTGACTTTTTATCTATTTAGAAGTTTCTGACTTTTTATAGTTATGTATTCGTACAAAGGCTTTCATTGGTTAACTGTTTAATTGATAAGTGTTTAAATACAGAAGTGATGAAGTGTTTTATTAAAGTCTGAAGAAGCGTCCAGAGTAGACGTGAAAGCGCTAACAACCCATGGAATAAAGTTCTTTTGCTGTTCAAGTATAAAAATTTTTTATTGATTTTTGCTTTTTTGGTTGATGGTTGGCTTTGATAGTCGTGGAGTACCTGCACCTTGATATTGACATTTTTTTGTTTGGGGACATAGCAGGTACCTTACCCTGAGAGATCTCTGTTTATTTATCATTTGCCTCTTTGTTATCTCGAGGGGACATGACAGAAGGAACCAAACACATTGAGGAAGCTGCATCTGAGGACATGATTTGTTCATTCTCTCAACTGATTTCCAGGTGTGAAAATCCACTGCTAAAACTTTCTTATTCACAACTAGCTAATACTAATGTTACCCACAAAGGTAAGCAGTTAGATATCAATGCGCTACAATTGATGAAACAATTTGAAGATACTTTACTTAAAATGAAGAATGTGCAGTGGCAGAAACAACATATGGAAGCATGTTTATCCTTTAAAGTTATTCCAAGAGGGCTATGCATTTTAAAGATGCCCACCTTTGGTAACAAATATCCAGACCTTTTAATAGACTGGCAGAAACTTAATATTGAGACTAGCAATAGTTATATCAAGCTGTTAATAAGACAGTATTCGCTAAATGAGAAAGAACTCATGAAAGAGATCTCCATTGTGGAAGACCGTTTAAATTCTTCTTTAACATCTGTACAGTTATCTGATTACTTCTCTGAACTTTCCACTACTTTAACTCTAACTGATAACAGACTCTTGCAACAGAAAAAGAAGAAACTGGAGAGAGATTGTTCCGATTTTGCACGTGGGAACGTCTTCTCTTGGCCTAAGGAATCCATCCGGTCAGCTATTGATGTAACAAACTCTTGCATTCCTGACATATAGGAAGGATGGTAACAGCGAAATGCGTCCCACTACATCAGGAAGTATTAATGTGGCCATCTTTGAAGGCACTCATGCAGAGGTGTGTACAACAGAGAATGGTTCAGATTTATTACTAGTGGAGAATGGAGGAACATCCGAAAACCTACAAAATAGGAATTCTACAGCAGATAATATTCTACCAACCATTAGACAATTGGACATTAAGAGCTTGGGACCGGTAGTGAGGAAGAAGACTTTGCTCCCAGCAGAAGGGAATTCAGAGACTAATGAGAGAGGCAACACAAATCTTACATTCCCTTTATCATTTCTACCAGCAGATCGCAAGACATGGAGTCCCCAGTACAAGGGGAAGAAACGGAAACCCTCAGGGGAGTCAGGGGAACCACAGAAGAGAATGTGGAAGAAAACTCCAATGAACTGGTAATTAATTTATCTAGCCATGAGTTGACTGATGCTGAAATGAAAGTGTTAAACAGAGGTCTATCATTTGTGCCTTCACAAGGGATAGACATTAGTGAGTTGATAGTACTATTAAAACTTTTTACTAGGGGTTTAGCACTTGATTTATTTTATGATAATGATAACACTGAGACAAGGGATATAGTAATTAATAATTTTAGGAAACCTTCATGCTTTCTACCAGAATTGCATCCGCTTTTAGAAAGTTTTGAGAAAGTTTGTTGCAATGATTTTTATATGTTGTTTGAACAAACAGGTTTTAAGTCAGAATTTTACAATTTAAGCTGACAAGAAACAGCAGCTTTAAGAAGTTTACAAAACAATGATACTATAGTTATCCGCCCAGCGGATAAAGGTGGTGCAATAGTGTTGTTTGATAGTGTATATTATAACAATAGAATGTTAGAAATGTTATTGGATGAAACCACATATAAAAAAATACACATGTATGATCTAAACAAGGTTATTAGTAAACGTTATGCCTCATTGTATGATATGTTGATGTCCAATATTATAAACAATGATCTCTATAATAATTTTTTAGTTGAAAAACCTTTGGTACCTATCATCAGAGGTCTTCCGAAGGTGCATAAGACATTGTCTGACCCACCCTTCAGACCTATAGTCTCAGAGAGAGGCTGGCTAACTGAATGTATCTCAATTTATATTGAGAAGCAACTTAGACCTATAGTTGATTCTACCTTCTCCATTTTGAGAGATACTAAACAACTATTGGAATCTCTAGCTGAGAGTGCTGTTGAAAAAGCATACTTGGAGAATGACGTTATGATGACTTTAGATGTTCAGTCTTTATTCACCTGCATACCTAATGATATAGGGAGAGACTTCCTGAGGCTTTTTCTTCTAGAGAAGGGCATGACTAACAACAAAGTGATTATGATCACCATGCTGATGGAATTGGTGTTAGAAAATAATGTATTTTTATATGGTGATGGTTATTATCTGCAGACTTCAGGGGTAGCGATGGGCACGTCATGTGCCAATTCTTATGCAAACCTTATACTAGCCTACTGGGAATCTATGTATATCTTTGGAAATGAGTTTTATTCATAGCACCTCAAGTATTATAAACATTTTGTGGACAATGTGTTTTTTGTTTGGAGTGGTGATGTTACTATCTTAGATGAGTTTTTAAGTTACATCAACAACACCACATCTTTTCTTAGGCTGACTGGGGAAAGATCATGTTACCAGATTGACTTCTTAGATGTTAACATCAGGAAGCATAATGGGTGTTTCACTACCAACATTTACAGGAAACCCTGTAGAAAGAACACATACTTACATCGTGATAGTATGCACCCTCCCCACATACACAAGAACATTGTTAAGAATCAAGCAGCACGCTGTTCACGCCTAACAAGCGATGATTCAGCATATAGGAATGTATTGATAGGCTTAGATGCTGACTTTAAGTCCAGGGGTTACCATGACAATGATTTGACAGTCCTGCAACAAACAGAACGCAATGAAGAAACAAGACCATACATTAGGATAGCAACTAGTGAACAGGTGGAACAAAGCAGGCCATGTACTAGAAGTAAAAAGAGGATGGTACTTTCATATACTAATAAGAATAAGAGTATTACTAATGTCATTAGAAAGAACTGGGGTATCCTATAGTTGGATGATAGGCTTAGAGCACTTGTAGGTCCTCACCCCAGTTTTTCCTACAAGAATACTAGATCTTTACGGAACATGTTATGTTATGAAAGGCGACTTCAAGATCAACCACTCACTGTTAGAATGGGTACCTTTCCATGTCGCAGTTGCAATCAGTGCAAATACGTACTGGGCAGGAATAACTTTAGGCACCCGGACACAGGTGTGCTATATAAATTCGATCATTATGCAGACTGTAGGACAAGGAACATAGTTTATTTAGCCATCTGCACCAAATGCCAGGCTTTCTATGTCGGTATGACGAATAGAACGTTGAGGGAAAGAGTTAGAGAGCATTTATATGCGATCAACAGGGAGAATGACAGGAACACACTGGCTAGACATGTTCTATCACAAGGCACCATACACACCTTTGAGTTCTTAGTTATTGAATTGATACAAACCACATTGAGATTAGGCCATGTAAGTAACTTCACTGAAAGGGAAGAATGTAAATGGATCATCAGAATGAAAGCAGATGAAGGACATGGCCTCAATGAGAGGGTCACTTTGAAACCCTTTCTAGTCAGTCATCATCTTAAGCATTAGCAGTTATTTATTGCTATACCTTTGACTTTTTCATGTTTCTTGGTGTTAGCAGGAATATGTATTTTTAGAAGTCTTTCAGTAGTTTCATACACTTGAAATGTTTTTATTACATGCTGTTTTTATATGCTCTTGTATTTTTAAATATTTATATGCTATTTGCCATCTGAAATGTTAATAACAGTTATAATCTATTACTACATCCATTTTAATGTCAATGTTGAATTTTGAAGTTTTAATTTTCACAATATAAGTTTCTGACTTTTTATCTATTTAGAAGTTTCTGACTTTTTATAGTTATGTATTCGTACAAAGGCTTTCATTGGTTAACTGTTTAATTGATAAGTGTTTAAATACAGAAGTGATGAAGTGTTTTATTAAAGTCTGAAGAAGCGTCCAGAGTAGACATGAAAGCGCTAACAACCCATGGAATAAAGTTCTTTTGCTGTTCAAGTATAAAAATTTTTTTATTGATTTTTGCTTTTTTGGTTGATGGTTGGCTTCGAAAGTCGTGGAGTACCTGCACCTTGATATTGACAGTCCTGGGATTGTGATGACATAACTCAAATATGGTCTGTCAGTCATAGTCAACGCTTAATAAAAAAATCTGCCATACCATCAAACCACTGCTTACAGCTAACAGCATCTTTTGATTCATCCCCATGGTCCCCAGAAGACAACATCATTGCTCTGACCTTCAAAAGGCAAAAATCATATCCTGAATCCACCTTCAAACTCATAAACCTATAGACCTTCCCCTTTATAGCCAACTGTTTAAAAGATACACATACTATAACCCAAGATGAAAGTTCCACAAAGCCCCTTCTTACTTATGAATAGTAATAGACCAAATTACTGACCACAGTTTCTCAGCACTATCCAACCTTGGTTCAAAAAACCCTCCCAATAAAGACATGTTCACTCCCTTCATATCAAGCCTTCCTGAGCCAACTTAAAGATATTGGAATCATACTACCCTGTGAGAGTACTGTGCAATAGGTAGCATAGGTTAAATCCATTCCCATCCCTCTGGCCATCATACTACCCTGTGTGAGTACTGTGCAATAGACAGCATAGGTTAAATCCATTCCCGTCCCTCTGGCCATCATACTACCCTGTGTGAGTACTGTGCAATAGGTAGCATAGGTTAAATCCATTCCCGTCCCTCTGGCCATCATACTACCCTGTGTGAGTACTGTCCAATAGGTAGCATAGGTGAAATCCATTCCCGTCCCTCTGGCCATCATACTACCCTGTGTGAGTACTGTGCAGCAGGTAGCATAGGTTAAATCCATTCCCATCCCTCTGGCCATCATACTACCCTGTGTGAGTACTGTGCAATAGGTAGCATAGGTTAAATCCATTCCCGTCCCTCTGGCCATCATACTACCCTGTGTGAGTACTGTGCAATAGGTAGCATAGGTTAAATCCATTCCCGTCCCTCTGGCCATCATACCACCCTGTGTGAGTACTGTGCAATAGGTAGCATAGATTAAATCCATTCCCATCCCTCTGGCCATCATACTACCCTGTGTGAGTACTGTGCAATAGGTAGCATAGGTTAAATCCATTCTCGTCCCTCTGGCCATCATACTACCCTGTGTGAGTACTGTGCAGTAGGTAGCATAGGTTAAATCCATTCCCGTCCCTCTGGCCATCATACTACCCTGTGTGAGTACTGTGCAATAGGTAGCATAGGTTAAATCCATTCCCGTCCCTCTGGCCATCATACTACCCTGTGTGAGTACTGTGCAGTAGGTAGCATAGGTTAAATCCATTCCCGTCCCTCTGGCCATCACACTACCCTGTGTGAGTACTGTGCAATAGGTAGCATAGGTTAAATCCATTCCCGTCCCTCTGGCCATCATACCACCCTGTGTGAGTACTGTGCAATAGGTAGCATAGATTAAATCCATTCCCATCCCTCTGGCCATCATACTACCCTGTGTGAGTACTGTGCAATAGGTAGCATAGGTTAAATCCATTCTCGTCCCTCTGGCCATCATACTACCCTGTGTGAGTACTGTGCAGTAGGTAGCATAGGTTAAATCCATTCCCGTCCCTCTGGCCATCATACTACCCTGTGTGAGTACTGTGCAATAGGTAGCATAGGTTAAATCCATTCCCGTCCCTCTGGCCATCATACTACCCTGTGTGAGTACTGTGCAATAGATAGCATAGGTTAAATCCATTCCCGTCCCTCTGGCCATCATACTAGCCTGTGTGAGTACTGTGAAATAAGTAGCATAGGTTAAATCCAATCCCATAGGTTAAATCCATTCCTGTCCCTATGGCCATCATACTACCCTGTGTGAGTACTGTGCAATAGGTAGCATAGGTTAAATCCATTCCTGTCCCTCTGGCCAACATACTACCCTGTGTGAGTACTGTGCAGTAGGTAGCATAGGTTAAATCCATTCCCGTCCCTCTGGCCATCATACGACCCCGTGTGAGTACTGTGCAATAGACAGCATAGGTTAAATCCATTCCCGTCCCTCTGGCCATCATACTACCCTGTGTGAGTACTGTGCAATAGGTAGCATAGGTTAAATCCATTCCCGTCCCTCTGGCCATCATACTACCCTGTGTGAGTACTGTCCAATAGGTAGCATAGGTGAAATCCATTCCCGTCCCTCTGGCCATCATACTACCCTGTGTGAGTACTGTGCAGTAGGTAGCATAGGTTAAATCCATTCCCATCCCTCTGGCCATCATACTACCCTGTGTGAGTACTGTGCAATAGGTAGCATAGGTTAAATCCATTCCCATCCCTCTGGCCTAATACTACCCTGTGTGAGTACTGTGCAATAGGTAGCATAGGTTAAAACAATTCCCATCCCACTGGCCATCATACTACTCTGTGTGAGTACTGTGCAATAGGTAGCATAGGTTAAATCCATTCCCGTCCCTCTGGCCATCATACTACCCTGTGTGAGTACTGTGCAATAGGTAGCATAGGTTAAATCCATTCCGGTCCCTCTGGCCATCATACTACATTGTGTGTGTACTGTGCAATAGGTAGCATAGGTTAAATCCATTCCCGTCCCTCTGGCCATCATACTACCCTGTGTGAGTATTGTGCAAAAGGTAGCATAGGTTAAATCCATTCCCATCCCTCTGGCCATCATACTACCCTGTGTGAGTACTGTGCAATAGGTAGCATAGGTTAAATCCATTCCCATCCCTCTGGCCATCATACCACCCTGTGTGAGTACTGTGCAATAGGTAGCATAGATTAAATCCATTCCCATCCCTCTGGCCATCATACTACCCTGTGTGAGTACTGTGCAATAGGTAGCATAGGTTAAATCCATTCTCGTCCCTCTGGCCATCATACTACCCTGTGTGAGTACTGTGCAGTAGGTAGCATAGGATAAATCCATTCCCGTCCCTCTGGCCATCATACTACTCTGTGTGAGTACTGTGCAATAGGTAGCATAGGTTAAATCCATTCCCGTCCCTCTGGCCATCATACTACCCTGTGTGAGTACTGTGCAATAGATAGCATAGGTTAAATCCATTCCCGTCCCTCTGGCCATCATACAAGCCTGTGTGAGTACTGTGAAATAAGTAGCATAGGTTAAATCCAATCCCATAGGTTAAATCCATTCTTGTCCCTATGGCCATCATGCTACCCTGTGTGAGTACTGTGCAATAGGTAGCATAGGTTAAATCCATTCCTGTCCCTCTGGCCAACATACTACCCTGTGTGAGTACTGTGCAGTAGGTAGCATAGGTTAAATCCATTCCCGTCCCTCTGGCCATCATACGACCCCGTGTGAGTACTGTGCAGTAGGTAGCATAGGTTAAATCCATTCCCATCCCACTAGCCATCATACTTCCCTGTGTGAGTACTGTGCAATAGGTAGCATAGGTTAAATCCATTCCTGTCCCTCTGAACATCATACTACCCTGTGTGAGTACCGTGCAATAGGTAGCATAGGTTAAATCCATTCCCGTCCCTCTGGCCATCATACTACCCTGTGTGAGTACTGTGCAATAGGTAGCATAGGTTAAATCCATTCCCATCCCTCTGGCCATCATACTACCATGTGTGAGTACAGTGCAATAGGTAGCATAGGTTAAATCCATTCCCGTCCCTCTGGCCATCATACTACCATGTGTGAGTACAGTGCAATAGGTAGCATAGGTTAAATCCATTCCCATCCCTCTGGCCATCATACTACATTGTGTGTGTACTGTGCAATAGGTAGCATAGGTTAAATCCATTCCCGTCCCTCTGGCCATCATACTACCCTGTGTGAGTACTGTGCAATAGGTAGCATAGGTTAAATCCATTCCCATCCCTCTGGCCATCATACCACCCTGTGTGAGTACTGTGCAATAGGTAGCATAGATTAAATCCATTCCCGTCCCTCTGGCCATCATACTACCCTGTGTGAGTACTGTGTAATAGGTAGCATAGGTTAAAACAATTCCCGTCCCACTGGCCATCATACTAGTCTGTGTGAGTAATGTGCAATAGGTAGCATAGGTTAAATCCATTCCCGTCCCTCTGGCCATCATACTACCCTGTGTGAGTACTGTGCAATAGGTAGCATAGGTTAAATCCATTCCCGTCCCTCTGGCCATCATACTACCCTGTGTGAGTACTGTCCAATAGGTAGCATAGGTTAAATCCATTCCTGTCCCTCTGGCCATCATACTACCCTGTGTGAGTACTGTGCAATAGGTAGCATAGGTTAAATCCATTCCTGTCCCTCTGGCCATCATACTACCCTGTGTGAGTACTGTGCAATAGGTAGCATAGGTTAAATCCATTCCCGTCCCTCTGGCCATCATACTACCCTGTGTGAGTACTGTGCAATAGGTAGCATAGGTTAAATCCATTCCCGTCCCTCTGGCCAACATACTACCCTGTGTGAGTACTGTCCAATAGGTAGCATAGGTTAAATCCATTCCCGTCCCTCTGGCCATCATACTACCCTGTGTGAGTACTGTGCAATAGGTAGCATAGGTTAAATCCATTCCCATCCCTCTGGCCATCATACTACCCTGTGTGAGTACTGTGCAATAGGTAGCATAGGTTAAATCCATTCCCATCCCTCTGGCCATCATACTACCCTGTGTGAGTACTGTGCAATAGGTAGCATAGGTTAAATCCATTCCCATCCCTCTGGCCATCATACTACCCTGTGTGAGTACTGTGCAATAGGTAGCATAGGTTAAATCTATTCCCATCCCACTGGCCATCATACTACCCTGTGTGAGTACTGTGCAATAGGTAGCATAGGTTAAATCCATTCCCGTCCCTCTGGCCATCATACTACCCTGTGTGAGTACTGTGCAATAGGTAGCATAGGTTAAATCCATTCCGGTCCCTCTGGCCATCATACTACATTGTGTGTGTACTGTGCAATAGGTAGCATAGGTTAAATCCATTCCCGTCCCTCTGGCCATCATATTACCCTGTGTGAGTACTGTGCAGTAGGTAGCATAGGTTAAATCCATTCCCGTCCCTCTGGCCATCATACTACCCTGTGTGAGTACTGTGCAATAGGTAGCATAGGTTAAATCCATTCCCATCCCTCTGGCCATCATACCACCCTGTGTGAGTACTGTGCAATAGGTAGCATAGATTAAATCCATTCCCATCCCTCTGGCCATCATACTACCCTGTGTGAGTACTGTGCAATAGGTAGCATAGGTTAAATCCATTCTCGTCCCTCTGGCCATCATACTACCCTGTGTGAGTACTGTGCAGTAGGTAGCATAGGTTAAATCCATTCCCATCCCTCTGGCCATCATACTACCCTGTGTGAGTACTGTGCAATAGGTAGCATAGGTTAAATCCATTCCCGTCCCTCTGGCCATCATACTACCCTGTGTGAGTACTGTGCAATAGGTAGCATAGGTTAAATCCATTCCCTTCCCTCTGGCCATCATACTACCCTGTGTGAGTACTGTGAAATAAGTAGCATAGGTTAAATCCATTCCCATAGGTTAAATCCATTCCTGTCCCTCTGGCCATCATACAACCCTGTGTGAGTACTGTGCAATAGGTAGCATAGGTTAAATCCATTCCTGTCCCTCTGGCCAACATACTACCCTGTGTGAGTACTGTGCAGTAGGTAGCATAGGTTAAATCCATTCCCGTCCCTCTGGCCATCATACTACCCTGTGTGAGTACTGTGCAATAGGTAGCATAGGTTAAATCCATTCCCATCCCTCTGGCCATCATACTACCCTGTGTGAGTACTGTGCAATAGGTAGCATAGGTTAAATCCATTCTCGTCCCTCTGGCCATCATACTACCCTGTGTGAGTACTGTGCAGTAGGTAGCATAGGTTAAATCCATTCCCATCCCTCTGGCCATCATACTACCCTGTGTGAGTACTGTGCAATAGGTAGCATAGGTTAAATCCATTCCCGTCCCTCTGGCCATCATACTACCCTGTGTGAGTACTGTGCAATAGATAGCATAGGTTAAATCCATTCCCGTCCCTCTGGCCATCATACAAGCCTGTGTGAGTACTGTGAAATAAGTAGCATAGGTTAAATCCAATCCCATAGGTTAAATCCATTCCTGTCCCTATGGCCATCATACTACCCTGTGTGAGTACTGTGCAATAGGTAGCATAGGTTAAATCCATTCCTGTCCCTCTGGCCAACATACTACCCTGTGTGAGTACTGTGCAGTAGGTAGCATAGGTTAAATCCATTCCCGTCCCTCTGGCCATCATACAACCCCGTGTGAGTACTGTGCAGTAGGTAGCATAGGTTAAATCCATTCCCATCCCACTGGCCATCATACTTCCCTGTGTGAGTACTGTGCAATAGGTAGCATAGGTTAAATCCATTCCTGTCCCTCTGAACATCATACTACCCTGTGTGAGTACCGTGCAATAGGTAGCATAGGTTAAATCCATTCCCGTCCCTCTGGCCATCATACTACCCTGTGTGAGTACTGTGCAATAGGTTGCACAGGTTAAATCCATTCCCGTCCCTCTGGCCATCATACTACCCTGTGTGAGTACTGTGTAATAGGTAGCATAGGTTAAAACAATTCCCGTCCCACTGGCCATCATACTAGTCTGTGTGAGTAATGTGCAATAGGTAGCATAGGTTAAATCCATTCCCGTCCCTCTGGCCATCATACTACCATGTGTGAGTACAGTGCAATAGGTAGCATAGGTTAAATCCATTCCCATCCCTCTGGCCATCATACTACATTGTGTGTGTACTGTGCAATAGGTAGCATAGGTTAAATCCATTCCCGTCCCTCTGGCCATCATACTACCCTGTGTGAGTACTGTGCAATAGGTAGCATAGGTTAAATCCATTCCCATCCCTCTGGCCATCATACCACCCTGTGTGAGTACTGTGCAATAGGTAGCATAGATTAAATCCATTCCCGTCCCTCTGGCCATCATACTACCCTGTGTGAGTACTGTGTAATAGGTAGCATAGGTTAAAACAATTCCCGTCCCACTGGCCATCATACTAGTCTGTGTGAGTAATGTGCAATAGGTAGCATAGGTTAAATCCATTCCCGTCCCTCTGGCCATCATACTACCCTGTGTGAGTACTGTGCAATAGGTAGCATAGGTTAAATCCATTCCCGTCCCTCTGGCCATCATACTACATTGTGTGTGTACTGTGCAATAGGTAGCATAGGTTAAATCCATTCCCGTCCCTCTGGCCATCATACTACCCTGTGTGAGTACTGTGCAATAGGTAGCATAGGTTAAATCCATTCCCGTCCCTCTGGCCATCATACTACCCTGTGTGAGTACTGTGCAATAGGTAGCATAGGTTAAATCCATTCCCGTCCCTCTGGCCATCATACTACCCTGTGTGAGTACTGTGCAATAGGTAGCATAGGTTAAAACAATTCCCGTCCCACTGGCCATCATACTACTCTGTGTGAGTACTGTGCAATAGGTAGCATAGGTTAAATCCATTCCCGTCCCTCTGGCCATCATACTACCCTGTGTGAGTACTGTGCAATAGGTAGCATAGGTTAAATCCATTCCCGTCCCTCTGGCCATCATACTACCCTGTGTGAGTACTGTGCAATAGGTAGCATAGGTTAAATCCATTCCGGTCCCTCTGGCCATCATACTACATTGTGTGTGTGTACTGTGCAATAGGTAGCATAGGTTAAATCCATTCCCGTCCCTCTGGCCATCATACTACCCTGTGTGAGTACTGTGCAATAGGTAGCATAGGTTAAATCCATTCCCGTCCCTCTGGCCATCATACTACCCTGTGTGAGTACTGTGCAATAGGTAGCATAGGTTAAATCCATTCCCATCCCTCTGGCCATCATACCACCCTGTGTGAGTACTGTGCAATAGGTAGCATAGATTAAATCCATTCCCATCCCTCTGGCCATCATACTACCCTGTGTGAGTACTGTGCAATAGGTAGCATAGGTTAAACCCATTCCCGTCCCTCTGGCCATCATACTACCCTGTGTGAGTACTGTGCAATAGGTAGCATAGGTTAAATCCATTCTCGTCCCTCTGGCCATCATACTACCCTGTGTGAGTACTGTGCAGTAGGTAGCATAGGTTAAATCCATTCCCGTCCCTCTGGCCATCATACTACCCTGTGTGAGTACTGTGTAATATGTAGCATAGGTTAAATCCATTCCCGTCCCTCTGGCCATCATACTACCCTGTGTGAGTACTGTGCAATAGGTAGCATAGGTTAAATCCATTCCCGTCCCTCTGGCCATCATACTACCCTGTGTGAGTTCTGTGAAATAAGTAGCATAGGTTAAATCCATTCCCATAGGTTAAATCCATTCCTGTCCCTCTGGCCATCATACAACCCTGTGTGAGTACTGTGCAATAGGTAGCATAGGTTAAATCCATTCCTGTCCCTCTGGCCAACATACTACCCTGTGTGAGTACTGTGCAGTAGGTAGCATAGGTTAAATCCATTCCCGTCCCTCTGGCCATCATACTACCCCGTGTGAGTACTGTGCAGTAGGTAGCATAGGTTAAATCCATTCCCATCCCACTGGCCATTATACTACCCTGTGTGAGTACTGTGCAATAGGTAGCATAGGTTAAATCCATTCCTGTCCCTCTGGCCATCATACTACCCTACCCTGTGTGAGTACTGTGCAATAGGTAGCATAGGTTAAATCCATTCCCGTCCCTCTGGCCATCATACTACCCTGTGTGAGTACTGTGCAATTGGTTGCACAGGTTGAATCCATTCCCGTCCCTCTGTCCATCATACTACCCTGTGTGAGTACTGTGCAATAGGTAGCATAGGCTAAATCCATTCCCGTCCCTCTGGCCATCATACTACTTTGTGTGTGTACTGTGCAATAGGTAGCATAGGTTAAATCCATTCCCGTCCCTCTGGCCATCATACTTCCCTGTGTGAGTACTGTGCAATAGGTAGCATAGGTTAAATCCATTCCCATCCCTCTGGCCATCATACTACCCTGTGTGAGTACTGTGCAATAGGTAGCATAGGTTAAATCCATTCCCGTCCCTCTGGCCATCATACTACCCTGTGTGAGTACTGTGCAATAGGTAGCATAGCTTAAATCAATTCCCGTCCCTCTGGCCATCATACTACCCTGTGTGAGTACTGTGCAATAGGTAGCATAGGTAAAATCCATTCCCATCCCTCTGGCCATCATACTACCCTGTGTGAGTACTGTTCAATAGGTAGCATAGGTTAAATCCTTTCCCGTCCCTCTGGCCATCATACTACCCTGTGTGAGTACTGTGCAATAGTTAGCATAGGTTAAATCCTTTCCCGTCCCTCTGGCCATCATACTACCCTGTGTGAGTACTGTGCAATAGGTAGCATAGGTTAAATCCATTACCGTCTCTCTGGCCATCATACTAACCTGTGTGAGTACTGTGCAATTGGTAGCATAGGTTAAATCCATTCCCATCCTCTAGCCATCATACTACCCTGTGTGAGTACTGTGCAATAGGTAGCATAGGTTAAATCCATTCCCATCCCTCTAGCCATCATACTACCCTGTGTGAGTACTGTGCAATAGGTAGCATAGGTTAAATCCATTCCCATCCCTCTAGCCATCATACTACCCTGTGTGAGTACTGTGCAATAGGTAGCATAGGTTAAATCCATTCTCGTCCCTCTGGCCTCTCATTTCCTTCCTACTGTACTATGTTGCACTACCAATGAAGTCTTCTACTTTCTCCAGCCTTCCTCATCTTTCCCACCTTTCCTCCTGTCTTCCATAATGTTTCCCTGCCTTTTACCTTCCCTTCTCCTGTATACCTTATTCTGTGTACTGTATTTAGTGAACAATTGTGCATGCTGCATTTTGATCCAGTTTTATAACATACCTTACAATTTAAATGCTGATGGTTTTTAGTTATCTTTGTTTATTTCTTTTTTTGTTTTGTTATAGTTGTATTTTTAGATATAAATCTATTTGTAAAATGCCAAGTTTATTATTATCTGTATATTGTAATGTCCTATGCTGAGCCTGAAAATGGCCCACCATATCAGGTTTCTACCCTACTTAATAAATAAAATAAAATAAATAAAATGTATAATCTCTGAACAAGAATAGAAAGTTCAGCTAGACAAATATGCTGTTACCTCCAAGACAGCATATATGGTAAACAATAATTCTTGTAGAGCAAAAGTACACAATAAAGTTGAAAAAAATTGCAGATGCGCTGGCAAAAATATTAATATCAATCAAATAAATACAAAGTTTTACATTTTGTTAAAATAAAAAAGAAGTAATAATATAAGATTGTAGATAAACATTAATGGCTGTAAAAGGTAACAATATTTGGGAAAATATGCTTTCTGAAGAATATAACTTTGAAGACAGTTTAAACACATACATACATGGTTTCCTGTATTCTGCATGACATATACAAGACACAGGCACTAGAAGTAAAGAAATAATGTGTTTATACACAAGCCCTTGTCTGAAAACCTGTGTTGATCATAGGACTCTAATAAAAAATGATGGGAATAAGAATCGATAACAAATTGTAAGCAATTTGCAAGGAATAAATAATGTTATCCACAATTACAGTATGCATCGATAGATGCAGTATAACGGCTTGGTCTACATTTGTCTAAGTATGATTTGTCTAGTACGACTTGTTTAACCAGAATTTGGTTGAGGTCATTTCACGCTTTTGTTTGAAGAGGCAGTGAGCTTCATGTTAGTTGTACGAGTCCCCCCCCCCCCCCTCTGGGGATGAGTGGTCTCTGCCCTAACAGTAAGCACTTGTTCTGTGGCCAGTATTATTTTGATGATAGTATTTTGGGAAATTAGTTTCAAGAATTCTGTTCTGGTGACAAATGTGTTAACATTTACTGTGTTTTGTATGCAACTACAGTACCATGACCCCCCCCCCCCCATCTAATTTTTAAGCTGAGGAGGAAATCATCAATATTTTATTGTAATAAGACAAAAGAAAGGTCAGCAGGTCACTCAAACAAATATACTGTTTAGCTCACAAAATAAAAGGAGACTGCAAACATCACAAGATTTTCAGTTAGAAATACAAAATTATAAGACCAGAAATACATTATTTTATTGCAACAGCATTCAAAATCTAAAATCATTTACTAAAAGATGTGATGATTTTAGCATCAAACACGCGTCGTACACGATACATGCAAAGTATTTTGTGTGGTAAAACAAGAAAGGTCATGCATTTGAAACACCATTTTCCTGTTAAAATAAAGTTATGGTTTTGTTTCAGCAATGGTGAAGTACATTATGCAGACAAAGTCCCAGCACAATATGGATGAGGGGGATTTGATCCCATCAACAGAATATTTGTTTTCAATGCTTTTCCTGTAACATTTCAGTGTTTTCTCATTTATAAAGCAACACAAAGAAACTACCATGTTCTTACTTATTGTGCTAGGCTTTTTAATAAGAAAGTTAGTTTTTATATGTTAAGATAACTATAAATAAGCAATTCTAAAGATTACATTTTGATAATATAGCTGATTTGCTATTTTCAGCTTTTTCCCTGTGTTCCTTTAATATAATCTTATGACAGTTAAAGTATGGGCAAACTTTATAGAGTCTTTTATTTGTGATATAACCGCATCTAAACTACAAAACATTTAAAGACTAAATATGTACACATTATTAAAAATACTTCCTATTTTTTACATGCATCTATATTTTTGGAATGAATCACAAAAATAATTTTAATATAGGCACAGCATTCTTTACAGACATCGTAATCATTTATATGCTGATAAAATCCTATAAGACTTCATTTACATGTTGTAGAGACTACTATGTACCTTATAATAAAACACTGAAAAGAATTCACTTTTCAATATAATGATGTATAAATGTGGCATCACATTTAGTACTTTATATGCCTGTCGACAGAATACAGGCCATGCACATAAATCCTGGTTAATTCTCAGAAATGCAATACAGTTTTATACATTGTGCATAACAGATATAGTCTTTATTGTGCTTTGCTGTCTACCTATAGAATGTTTCACCGTAGTTCTAATATCTTTGTTAAAAATGATTATAACAATAGGAAAAACTGAAGCATAGCATGTGGAAAAGAAAATCCTGACATCTGAAATCACTATTTGTACTTCACTGGAGACGGATGTTTGGAAAAGCAAGTTGGTGGTATCGATTCCAAAGAATAATGCATATAAGCTAACTAAGGTCACAACAGTCTTTGAGGCTCTCCTCTCTGCAGTGCTTTCAGGATCTTGTTTTGAGCTTCTAATCTTTGTAGCCTGTTTTCCATGCAAATACAAAAGTAATAAAATGTTCGCACTAGCTAGAACCATGATTATAACAAATACGAGATCTCTAGCAAACATTGTAAAACCATTTGCTTGAAATGTCATTTTATTAGGAAAAATTACAAGACAGTAGCCAAGATTATAAAAATATTGTATTTCAGAAATATTTCTAATAGACTCTGAGAAAATTGCCGCAGTAATATATACTGAAGTGTTTAGCAATATCAGGAAAAAAGTGACTGGAATAAGAAACGTCTGCATTTTGTTTTTTAAGTACAGCCATTTTGGATTTGTAGAAGCAAGTGTAGCATATTGGAAGCAGCTCATGAGACATGTTAAGCAGATGGACATGGATCTAGAGAGCCTAAATGAAAAGTTAATTACTTTACAGCCAGTATTATTAAACATGTTTCTTAATCCAAACACAAATATAGACTGAGGGAGTCCTCGTGACAGAACCATGATAAGGTTTGCACACGCTATTTCCATAAGGAGAAAATCTGAAGCCTTCATTTTCTGCTTGCCACATACAGTTCCACAGAAATATAAAATTATGGCACCGTTGCCAAATATTCCAGTAACTGTCATTTTTAAAAGTATAATGCCCTTCAGCAGATTGTACAGGTCCATTGACACAAGTCGATATGTAAATTCTTTGCTCAGTCTATCATGCCTGCAAAATAATTTTCCGGATGTGAATACACTTGTTACTAAGTAGTCAATGTTTTTTAAGCATAAAACTGTACAACATCCAGTAAGAAAACCATGCAGATCATGTATTAGACTATTAAACATCTGCTTTTTTATACAACTTACTAAACAATACTACAGAATGGGTGCTCCAGTTTCCTCCCACTGTACAAAGACATGCATCTGGAGCATTTCTCCCCTGGGCCTCCACTGAAAATTGGCTTCGTTCCAAGTTGGACTTCCCTGGTAAACAAATGTTAAATAAATAAACACGCACTGCATAAGATCTCATGGAAATTGGAAAACCTAATATTAGCATGGAGATTAATCCAGATGTTTTGTTTACACAGTTCCAGATGTACTTGCAGATCAGTAGATTTTTAAGGAATCAGATTAATTGCCTTAGTACATGATGAGTTTATTAAGTAAACAATGTTGGATGAACACACAATCTACAGTGGAGTGTAAGCAGCTTTCTCCAACTAAAATCCATGAATCATGATAACAGCTGATCAAGGAGTGGAAAAAAACATTGATCACCCTCTTAAAAATATCTACATCTAGTCAAATCTAAACTCTGGCCATTGTAGCTGAGAATAATATCAGCCTATTTTGTGTTGAAAAAGCAGTGATTTAAAAAAAGTGGCGCATGAATCTTAAAAATCCACATGATATAAGGTATTATTTTTGTCTCTTGTAACTGAACTGTATTTTACTGCAGTACAAAAGAATTCTATGATACATTTTTGACAACAGTAGGCACTGATTTAGCTCTTTATTATGTACAGTCCAAGAACTTGATTGATGTAGCAATGTATTGTCTTACCCTGTAGAAAATTACATTCTTTGAAAGGAGAGCTGTATGTACATCAAAAATTAAACTTGTCTTGAAGATTCTCATCCTTTATTACCCCATGCTTTTCTCTTTCTTTACATAGTTGATTTATAATTTTGCAGTTTTGCATGGAGATATGCCAAACATATTCAACTTTTGGTTTCTTGTAAAAACATTTTTACAAGGTATAATTAGGAGGTTACTTTTACTTGGCAACTGATTTAATCCAATGACATGAGTAAAGAACTGGTCACATAGAATATCCTAAATGAAGGTATACATTTTAACAAGTATAGTACACCCGGAAGCATTGAACTTCACATTTCCAGCCCAGTGAATCCAAGAGTACATCAAGCACTGGGTGACTGACAAGATGACCAAGGGATGAGTCAGACTATAAGCATTACAGACAGAAATACAGAGCAATGGGCACTACAAGACGAGATTTATTATGGGTACGTCTTCATGATTTTCACAAAATATGTTGATAGCATGTCTAATGCCACACTTGGTACTCTATTAGCCATATATGTGTGTTTTTGGCCTACAGTTGCCAAGTACTAGCATGTAGATCTACCAGTTCACTTGCTTTCACAATTCTTGCTGCAGCTCCAAGAGGGCCACCCCCAGCTCTTCATAACACCTGCTGTGCTTGGCCCCCATCACTACCAACAGGGGTGCCCTTCATTAGTGCTGCCAGAGTCTCTAACATCTGTTTTATAGTTGCAATGTCTGCAGGTAAATCCCATGTTCCTCTGTACCCATCTCTATGAAACAGGCATGCTTCACCGCTTTCACAGCCCCTGGATAATTCCAGCACATGTGCTGGGTAAGGACTTAAATTTCCAAGCTAAAGAAACAAAGAAACAGACCCACAAACATCTCACTATTACAAACAGTAAAGAGCAAAACTTGAGCGGAAACTCAGCAAAAAAAAAAAAATCATCCTGTGCATGGTACAGCTCAAAATTAAACCACCCGCATCATGTAGGTACCCAGGCTCATCCCTCTGCACACATTTTTTTATGAGGACTTCAAAGTATGTAAGCTATTGGGACATCAAGACAGCCTTCAAATAGTCTTTACAGTGGAGTGATGTCACTTAGGTGCAAGACCAGGTAATAATATTTATTTATTTAACATTTGTTAACTGGGAAAGTCTGACTTGGAACAAAACCAATTTTCAGCAGAGGCCTGGGGAGGAACACTCCAGATGCATGTCTTTCTAACATGGGAGGAAACCCACACAAATGCAGGGAGGACATGTAGACTCCACACAGAAGGCACCCCAGCCGAGAATCGAGCCAGAGAACCTCTTGCTGTGAGGCAGTAACGCTACCGTTGCATCACTGCGCTGTCCGATATCAGTGTGGATGTGAAAAGCAGGCCCAATCAGGAATGGCCAGCAAGTATTATTTAGATTTCATGAAGCTGCCTTGATGTGCTCAGTACATTAGATTTAAATGCTGAATGAAGTATCAGACAAGACAGCTGAATATCCTTCAGTTTCTTTACCAGTGAATGGTGACAGGCTGCAACCTCAAAGATTTAACTCACCTCTGGCAAATGCATTACACTGCGAGGATATGAACCCTCACCCCTCTTCCACTCATGACTTTAGGATGGACAGGACCACAGAATTGGTGATAACATGAGCAGGTAATAAATAAATAAATGTAAATGTTTCAATCTGTGATTCTTGGTGATGAAATGAGTAAGGGGGTGATCTAATAACAATTTTAATGAAAAAAAAAAAAGATTTTCAAGGAAATCTTTGAGCTATAACATCTTGGTAATTCTAAAGTCATACTGTAGGGGGAATAAATAAGCAAATTCTGCATCTGGCTTTTACAGAGTGGTGTTAATGGAATTTTGTTCCTCAGTCAATATGGTACAGTCTGAGTGATACAAACGCATGCAGTACAGGAGTAATAATATGCCATATGAGAATCTTCCAGTCACAGCTATGTCACTTCAGACAGGTTTGTTCAATATTCCAGTTATTAAATAAGTTGAGTTTGAGGATTTCAAATATATATATGCTTAAGACAGTTTGTTTTGTTAGTAATCCTAGCACTCAAGGTTACCTAAGGGCATGAAGCCCCCCACTGGCAGACCAGGTTATCCAAGGAAAATAAGCCTTTCAGGTGCAAAGTGGATTACCCAAGGGCTTGATACCCTCCAGCCGCTGACCGGGTTATCCAAGGGCATGAAGCTTTCCAGCTGCAGACCAGGTTACCCAAGGACATGAAGTCCTCCAGCTGCAGAATTTTCAGCTTATATTAGTTAATAGTTTAGACATTTTCCAATTGAATCTAACCTTATTGATTTATAGTTTTCCAATTAAATATAAGGCTGCAATTCTGAGGAGGTCAGCAACAGTTTTATTATGGGAACAAAGATTGTCCCTACAACTTCCCAAGATGATTCTGTTTCTCGTTTTTAATGTATTTAATTGCAGCACTAAATAACACAAATTCAGTGTCTCAATTTAATTACAGTAGGCCAACAGGTGTGTGTGTGTGTGTGTGTGTGTGTGTGTGTGTGTGTGTGTGTGTGTGTGTGTGTGGTCTAACTTTCAAGCATGGGGCAAGGCAAGCCACATAACTAGCACTACAGGTATGATTAACAGCACATCATTGGTCAGGAATTTCAGCATTAAAACATTCACTTGACTCATGATCCAGACTTAAAAATATTTCTGCTTAGAACCTTTAATTAGGCGTCTAGAACTGCTGCTGTCCAGGGTTTAGTTAATCAAGGCGAATAATGCCCTTATCTATCCACCCCCACCCCTTCTGTCTTTCATCTTAGCAATTTTCTTCCATCAAGAGGAAGAGTATGTTCTCAGGTAACCAAAATGTCTGTGAAAGAATGTGGGGCCCTTCAGCTTGCCCCTCACCAAAGGTACTGTTAATTTCTGGCACAGTCACTGAAAATATAGAACCCAGATATAGTTAACACCTGTCACTTCCCAAAAGCAGAATGAAATAATCCATTTAATGTATTTTCTCCTTTCTGTACCTCTGTATCTTGCATTCACATATTTCTGAGGTATAGCATACCTTGCCACACAATTGTTAGGCATGGCCTTAACAAGAGTATTTGCCTTCTAGTTTCATACATAGCAGATGCCAATCCTGACTAATAAAAGTTAAGCACTTTTGTTTAGGAAATCGAAACCCCTTAATCTTTCACTTTAGAGGCACAATAAAGTTTCTTTTTAGTTCATCCAAACTGTGTATTTTATTTATTTATTTTTTTATATTCATTTAGTGATATAGTCACCTGAGAATTATTCCAGAGTTAGAGCCTCTCAGGTGTTTCATAGTATTTCTTTTCTTTTTAGTAGGTTGCTGTTTTCCTCCGTTGCTATCATCTCTGCTCAGCTTTTTTTCATGCACTTTGTTGCAGGAATTCCAACAACTCTGAAGCTTGTCTGATAACAGCTTCCCTTTTCACTTGAATAAGCATTATATATGTTATATCTGCCTTAGGAAAAAAGCAAACTGATTCATTTTAAGTCTGTAACTCTGCATAATTTTGTATACCTCATGAAATTATATTATTTGATAAAATAGGTTATTTCATCATATACACATTCTGTCATACCTGTTAGCCCAAAAAATCTGGACAAAGATAAAAACAGTGTGAGGGAAGACAAAAGTCCCACAGTAGAGTCAGATTTTAAATATTGCTGTTATAAACTTGGAAAGCTTATAGTGAAAAAGGTCTTGCATTAGCATACATTTTTTTCTGAAGGATATGACGTCTGAAACTCAAATGTCTGTCATTATTCAGTGAATTACATACTCAATGATTTGACAGAAAAACAGAAATTGTATGAGTAACAGAGCAAAACGATCAGGCAAAAATCTGGGCACTCTGTGAAAATCTGGACAGTTGAGAGGTATGTCTCTTGCTTAGCCAATTATAATCAAATGAGTTTGTTTTTTCATCTACCATTGGCGTCAACTTCAGTTTTCTGCTGATGTCTGTCGTTAACTTACCCAGCCTGTCAGCTACTGTTCTCTGCAAGATTTTATGGCTTTGCCCTCCTATTTTAATAGGACCATGTAAAAGTCTCCAGGATCTAAGCTAACTCACAAATCCTTTACATACCTGACTGGAGCCACTCTTTTAATTGTTAATTGTTAATTGTTAATGCTGCAAGTTTCAAATTTGTAGCTATAGCTTCTGAAAAAAAAACATAATCTGATTTCCCCATGAAATATGATCGATCTTATGCCTGCCACAAGGTGGTAGTCATCATCTGACTGTATTGTACTTCCCAGAAGGATCAGAGTGTCATCATGATGCTTTATGGCCCTTCTACACCTACTGCATGGTAAATGGGGGTAACCCAGCCCTGTCATCTACAGAGTTGTGTGGCAGTTGCTCACTTAACTTTATGTGAAGTCAGATACCTGGGAATTTAGTATGACTACTGCCAGTGTGCACAACATGACCTACCTTGTAAATTTAAATGAGGATAGAAAAAAATAATGCAGCATGCCATGGATAAAACACTTCAAACACCACCATCAAATATGACAGCTCCAAACTCTTCCCATTTAAGCAAAACCTACAGCAAAGTGGCCGTACACTTAAACTAAATGCATTTCAATCTTCCAGGTCAACATCGGTAAGATGAAAGAAGCCCGTCTACAAGGTATTTCATCCAAACAAAGCAGCAGAGGCTAGCAAAGTACCTCACTCTCTAAAAAAGAATAGCTGTGACAAAAATCAACAGCAGCGATCCTGAGTGTTTCAACGCTGACAAAATCAACAGCAGCGATCCTGAGTGTTTCAACGCTGACAAAATCAACAGCAGCGATCCTGAGTGTTTCAACGCTGACAAAATCAACAGCAGCGATCCTGAGTGTTTCAACGCTGGGCAATGAAATAAGCCACCACTTATAAACAGGCAGCTAGGCCTCCCAACTCTAACAAGTAAATATTAGCAGTGTTCTACCTGTTACGCACAAGTACGTCCCTATCTGTCGAATACTACAGAACCACATAATGACACGTATCATCTTTTTAATTAAACTCTAAAAAGGTTTCTCTTTTATGGTTTTCCTTTTCACACTACACTGCTCAGAAAATCCACATATATATGTGTGTGTGTATATATATATATATATATATATATATATATGTCTGTGTGTGTGAGTGTGTGTGTGTGTGTGTGTGTATATATATATATATATATATATATATATATATATATATATATATATATATATATGTCTGTGTGTGTGTGTATATATATATATATATATATATATATATATAGAGAGAGAGAGAGAGATGTACATACATCCAGAACCCCTTTCCCACTTTTGCACATATTTATATATATTTATTAACAATATGCCAATGTAAATCTTCATATTTGTAATGTATTCAAGCCTCTTGAAACTACAGTTATAAAGCAGCAACTCTGAACCCCCTGCGTAACTCTTCTTCCCTAACCACCTTAAATTTGTTTCACTTTCTAAAAGGATTCAGACCTCCCTCCATTAAAGCCTAGCTCCTTCCAAAGCCTGACTTCTATGCAATCCAATTAGGTCTTACCACAGTCATGCTAGTAGTAACAATTTGATGACAGAAGTAATCAGTTTTGTGAGGTCTCTTAGCTCACACAGATCCTCCCTGAAGAGGTTTGCCCAAAATGTCCAACTGATTATATTACTCAAGAGCCTAACTTCCATTTCCCATTTTGGTCTCACATCTGTAGTTTGCAACTCCTGTGCCCTCCTTCCACTGAAAACTCTGGCCCTTTATCTAAGGAACCTCCTACCAATCATCTCTAACTGCAAATAGGTGGAGGAAGAGAGACCAGGATAATGTAGTCTGTTCCCAAACCCTCACTGTTATTGTCATCACAGAATGGTATGCAAGTGTGCTGTCTATCTCTACAATGCAGTATTGAATTTTTCATTAATTTTGAAATCATTATTGCATTTGGAAAAGCTGTCCTATTGGACTGCATAATTACTTCTGAGAAATATGTTGAACATATTTGCAGCTGTAAATACTGTGATCTCTAGTGTGTAAGACTAGATAAGTAGGGTTTCTAATCTCACTCCAGCCCGTGTGTGTGTGTGTGTGTGTGTGTGTGTGTGTGTGTGTGTGTGTGTGTGTGTGTGTGTGTGTGTGTGTGTGTGTGTGTGTGCGTGCATCTCCATCTCCATCTCCCTGCAAAATAAATATGATCCCCACACTAACTTAGAAGGAGGTGAGGTTTTGTTATCTACCCTACACAGATAGGCTTAAAGCCCTGTCCCTCTATTGAGTCTCATACGGACTCCTCAGAGGTGACCTCTGTCTGGCATACAAAGCAATCACAGACCCCACCTTCATGGAATTGCTGCATATCTGCAAGTCAAGCTCCACTCGAGTAACCCACACGCACAACCTCAACCTGGTCTGTGACATCAATAGGACTTGTTGGTGGAACAGATTTGTGTCCAAAACACTCCCTCTTCTGTGGAATAGACTCCCTTTTCATGTCAAGCAGAGTACCTCATTAACCCTTTTTAAGCGCAGCCTGAATAACTGGATGGGAACAGAAAATACACCCCTGGGATTCCACCTGTGTCCCTGCTGGACAGGGGCATCAGGTGCTGACTTGTCTGAAGATGGGCAAAATTCTTGGCTAGGCTTGTAAGGGCCTCAGGGCCAATATCCTAGTAACTTCCTATGATCTTTCTCTCTGTTTAAACTGAGCCTTGTGAAATATGTTAAATGCATTTGCCCTCTCTGTTTAAACTGAGCGTCTACTCTCTTGTCCTCGTACATTTCTTTGAACAGTTTCATAGGATCATAGGAGGTCACTAGCCAAATGGCCCTAGGGCCCTTTCAAGCCTAGCCAAGTTCTACCCTTATTTCAATGATCAGCACAAATTGCCCCTGTCCAAGAGGGACACAGGTGGAACCCCCCAGGGTGAATTTATGGTTACCCATCCATTTGTCCAGATTGCATTTGAAGAGGGACAATGAGGTGCTCTGTTTGACATTAAGTTGGAGTCTATTCCAAAGGTGTGGTAACCTCTGGGAGACAAATTGTCCCTCCAGCAGGTTCTATTAATTTCACATACCAAGTTAAGGTATTTAGAGCAAGTAACCCATGTACCATTTGACTTAAGGATATGCAGCATTTCCAATAAAGCAAGGTCATAGGTTGCCTTATATGCAAGGTATAGATCACCTCTGAGTAATTTGTATGAAACAGAAGAAAGTGACAGTGATTTCAGACTATCCACGTAGGAGAGATGCTGAAGACTTTGAATTTTCCTTTTGAGGAAACTTTGTGGTGTCTCCGATTGCTGCATGTGCTTGGAAAGGTACATACCAAATGGGGCATTGTACTTAATTATTGGTTTGATGAGGGAAGAGTACACAGACGTTTTTCTGGATCCAGTATAGAATGCCCTTCTTACCATTGTGGAGACATGATGATCAAAGGTAAGGTTGCTATCAACCTGTGTGGCCAGGTTTCTCACCACTGAGTGCGTATATAGGGTGCTGTTATCAATGTGGTAGTTAGCAAGGACATCGCACTTATCAAAAGAGATGATGATTCATTTTTTTATTGAGTTTAAGGCCATGACTTTGGTACCAATCATTTGTTTGTATAAGACCCTCTTGTAGGATGTTGACAGCATTTGGAGATTCTATGACCGCTCCCTGTTTGCAGTCATCAGCAAACTTTGTCAGCTGCAGACCTTTAGTTTTAGTTTGGACTTCAGAGAAATACATTCCAAACAGAAGAGGTCACAGGACTGATCCCTGTGGAACACCACTGGTTACAGGTCTGCTGTTGGAGGTGGATTCCCCTATTTTGACTGTATGAGTTCTATCTGTGAGCCAGTTAGCAACCCATCTAATGATATAAGGGCTGATGCCCAGTTGGGTGAGTTTGTCAATGAAGCCTGAGTGGGGGATAGTATCAAATGCCTTGGCTAAGTCTAGGTAGGCTGTAGGGATAGATTTCCCCTCATCCAGAGACTTGGTGACTGTCTCAAAGAAGTCCACCTGGTTTAACAGACATGATCTCCCTTCGACAAATCCAAAATTAGTAGGGTCAAGTGTTTGTAGATTACCCATATCTTTGTTGATAAGCTCTATGATGATTTGCTCCATGGCCTTGCAGGTAAGGCTAGTCAGGCTAATAGGTCTGTAGTTCCCAGGGTCAGTGAAAGCACCACCTTTGTGAAAGGGGATAACATTGGCCATTTTCCATTCAGCTGGGATTAAGTCAGAGCTTACACTATGACTGAAAAGAGTACCCAGTGGTGTTGCTAATTCTTGTTTGAGCCCATGTAGGATGCACCCTGGGATGTTATCAGGTCCCATATATGCTCTGTTTTTGGACTTAGAGAGGGCATTTGTAACCTGCCCTTTAGAGATACAAAGCAGAGGACAGGTGACAGGGATGTCATGGGGTACTTGTGGTGGGGACAGGGGGATGAAGTTTTCACAGAACCTGTCGGCTAACAGGTTAGCTGTATCCACAGGCTCAGATCTGAGCCATTCCTTTTATGTTATGGATGTAACTAAATAATGCCTTATGGTTGTCCTTAATTGAGGAAGCTAATTTGGATTCATAGTTTGCTTTGGAGGACTTCACAAGAAGTATTTTTTTTTGCTTGTTTAAGCTGAGGAGGGAGTGCTTCCATTTTAGGGCTCGCTCTCTCTTACCCTTACACAGCAATTTCTTCCTCTTATTGTAAAGCCTGTTAATGGCACTTATCCACCAGGTAAGTTTGCTCTTCACTGAGGAGTTTCACCTTCTTAGACCTTGTTTATTCCCTTAAGGATGTCAGCATCTGTATCATCATCAACTTCTTTTTCTTTTCAGTTTTATTTATGTAGGATGATATCCTCATGAGATGTCGAGCCTAAACCTTGTTTGTATGATAAGTTGTGTTTTATTGAACTGTCATATGTCCTTCCAGTATGTATAATTCATTTGTTACTTAACTTATTTGTTTAAAGTTTTTAAACGCATATTCCCTACACATTCTGCAAATAGAAATAAAAGTTCAGAATATGTATATTATTTAAAAGCAGATTGACCAATAATTCCACTGATAGAGGATCATTAAAATGCATTTAAAATAAAGTCTAAAATTCAAAATTCATTTATACTCTCGCCTTTAGAGATTATTGTGCACCCATTGTTTATAGGGGAAGCCTCAGAAACTCATTTAGATATCCAATGTTGTGAAGGGAATTTTGTGTGAGCATCAAAATTTTAAAAATATATTTGTTAGGAATTGGAATTCAGTGTAAATCCCACATAATGAATTTAATGACTTGCGTTCTGGACAACATCCTGGCTGTGAAATTCTGCAGACGTGGCAGGGCACTATCTGAATCCCCAAGGTAGATAACTTTACACTCATCCATCTGAGATATAATCAGAGCTCAACCGCCATTACTAACTATGTAGGTGGTCACAAGGTACATAATCCAATGTGCATTTTACGGTGAAGGTATGAAAGAATATGAGTTGCAGATAGAATTCCTGACATGGCCTTCTCACTAAATGCTGACATACTGGGTAAGAGGTTTGCAGCCTTTCACTGTAGATTTCTTTCTTGTGGAACATTCTAGCATTAGACCAGGCATTCTTATTGACTTTCTAATTGCTTGCTTCTTTAAAGTCTCTTGATAGATGACTATGAAGACCCTTTTTCTGGATCCTTTTCTTGCTCATAATCTTCATTTTCACTTTTTAAGATTCCCTTCTTGCTTACAATTTCCATCTCCTCTGAGCTTTCCTCTCCCGCATATATCAATTTACACTTCTTTTTATCAGACTTTTAGGCATTAGTTCAGCCTTGTCAAACCTCAGCTTATCCTTTGTACCCACTTTATTTTTGCATCCTAATGTACATGTTTGCAGCAGCCAAGAAATGCTTGGTTTTCTTTCTAGCCATTCTGCAATGTCATTGCCAAATGCAACCATGTGGAACCAAATTCCGCCCCTCCACTCCGCACCACCTTGCATTCACTTTACTATCCATTTATGTTTATTTATTTTACATTTGTTGAGTGGGGAAGTACACTGATTTGAGGATATTTTTCAAACATGTCCTTTGCCTTATAGGCAAACACTACAAGAATAAGTAATAGATTGTATAAATTTGTTAACAGAAAAATATAAAATTAGATATGAAAGATTGACAAGCTTTGACATCATCCCATAAAGAATACTATCATTGTAAATATTAGGAAGACAACTGTAACTCCAGAGTGCATTAGCAATACTACCAAAAGTGGGAGTATAGAGAAGATACTACTCATAACATTAAAGATATTATAAAATTAGAATTCATATCAGCAGGTAATGCTGTTAAAGAAGAAAAAATTATAGTAATGCAACGAAAATGTCTGTAAAGCTGAGGGAAAGGCTAGAATAATTACCAGGGTATTTGTGGTACAAGAATTAGAAGAAACTATTGGAATTTCAGGGTTAATATATATTTTTACATAATTGCAAATTTAAATCGTAGCTTTGAATCCTATGATAAGGTAATTGATTGACTAGCAAATGAGAGTATATAAGTCGTGGCGAGAGTGGATGTTTGCCCATTTTTGGTTATCCAGGTATATCAAACAGTTGCATTGAAATTCATCTTTATGTTGATTTGTACATATCTTTCTGAAGGACTGAATTAATTGGAAAGATACATGTGATTTGTCATGCAGTGTAGATCAATGTTGTAGGAGTTAGTTTTGTGATGGATTTTCAGCTTGTCAAAATATATGGTTGTCTGACAAGAAGGATGCCATCACAGTTCTTGAGGGTATTGGAGAATCTTCTTAAAACAGTTTGCATTTTAATGTTGAGCAGTAATTACTGTTAATTAGTATTAATGTCAAAGTACTGAGAAGGAAACACATTCTTGCTTTGACTGGGGGTCCATTAGACTTCCTGTTAGATAATGTTGATAGCATATGGCTTTAGATAGATAGATCCTAGAATGTTGTTCTCTGCCTTTTGTAAGATATAGAACTTCTGGCAGGTTGCATTGTACAGTAATGATAAGTGAACATTCAAGCCTAGATAACGCATTGAGAGCAGTGGCTTGTCTGGCCTCCTTTGTTATAAAGTGTGATATTATAACAGGAACCTTATGCTGTGTAAGTACATTGTGACCCTCATCAGTGTGAGGAAGGACCATTAGCGACTGGTCAAGGGTCATCCCAAGGGTTTCTATTGTATAATGACAGCGAGAAGATGCTCTTGTGAGTTAAATATATTGACTAAGTTAGATTTGCTAGTTATTTCTTGGTACCACAAAGCATAAATGCTTCTTCTTTGTATTAAGGGATAACCTGTTAGATTGTAACCTATTCCATAAAATTTCAAAATCATTTGCAGTGTGACACTCAGTTCCTGGTAACAGGCCCTTTCTCTAGTGATGACTATGGCATCTGCACAAGATAAGCAGTTAATTTTAGAAAGGCCTCATGGGACATCATTAGGAAACAGGGAGAACAGAAATGGGCCTATCACTGATCCTTGGACAAAGTTGGTATGGGATGTTTATTGTGTGTTAGAAACAATGCCAAGTGTTCTGTGATATAAATAATTAGTGAACCATGTATATACCTTTTTAAAAAATCTACTGAGATCTAGTTTAAAATTGTATTATGCTCTACAGCTGTTTTACATCTGTTTTCTTCTTGTCTTGCATCCTTAACTGGACTAATGTCTATATTTAAATGCTATTTTTTTAACTGTATAATGCAAATAATACTTAATGTGGAGCTTTTCTCCCCAGGCCTCCACTGAAAACAGACCTGTGTCCAGTCGGACTCTCCCGGTCAACACATGTAAATAAATAAATAATAATTAAATAGTTTTTGACAAAGACTACTATAGTCAACCCATTCAAAGTCCCTCTTCAGATCTATGAAGGTACCTGCTTTGTGAGACCCCAGTAGGTATAATTCCTAAACTAACCACCTCACAATAATTTATTTCAATAACATGGTTAATGTCCATGGAAGTGTGCCAATGGGATTGCTAAAATCATATAGTCCCGCACTTCTAGACGGTTCGGTGATTAATTCAAAGAAAACTGTTAATTTATCTTAGACAAAATGTCATAAATCCCCAAGATATTAAGGGTTTATGATGGACTCTTTCATAAGTAATTTTTATAACTTCCATCTGTTTGATTTCAGTAGAATAGAGTAATAGATTTCCGCCTCTGGCACATTCCTACTTGATCTGTGTATAATAACCCCTTTAATTGTCATAAATCTTATTAAAAGTCTATGACGCCATTTTGAATGTTACCCTGAGTTTTGAGAGCCATTTCATGACAAGTTTTACATGCATGAATAGATATTCACTTCCTGTCCAGATAGATTCTATAGTTTAATTCAGGTGTTCAGCTGACTTTTTCCCTCATGAATAATGTGAAGATATATAAATTACTATCTTTGTCATTTGTCACTTGCTACTGGCCTTTAATAAACAACAAGGAATATAATCTTCCTTTTAACTGAGCTGTATTTCTTTTCTTTCATGAAATTATAAACCCGGAAGTTGTTACATCGTGACAGTCCATTCAATAATGTATGAAAATGTATATTGTAATCCAGGCAAAGACACACTTAAAGTCTCAGTGCTACTGAATGACAAATCTGAACAGGTAACATTCTGGGTATAATCGTAGAAAAGAATATGGTGACAATTAGATGCCTTAAAGTAACAGAAGGTTGATAAGGTTGATAAGAAAAGGTTAATGATGTAAGGGAGATGGGTAACTGGATGGAACAACAGTGTAGTATTTCAAAATAATTTGTGCATACTTATTTCAGAACAAACATCTAAACAAAGCTGTAAAGTGCTTTGCCTTTCAAAAAATAACTAACTTTTTTTTTTGCCTGCATCATTAGCCCACGTTGGAGATAGTAATGCAAATGAATGGTTAAAGAGTTACTGTACAGGAATATCATGGGACAAGTAAACACTGAATACTGCACTCTGGCCTATGAAATTAGCGAAAAGGATTTCATACCAAAAGGAAGTCCCCAGTTCACGAAAATAAAGGAAGGAAATTAACAGTAACCTGGTAAGAGTACAGTATAGAAAGGGATAGGGGGGATATATTAACACATTAAGGAGGATTTCAGAAGAAGCTGGTGGATTATATATTAAACAAAATATTAATAAACAACATCAAGTGGGTAGGAGATGGTTTTCTTCTCCCAAGACATGACGCGAGAAGGAGTGTGGATGAAGAAGAGTAAAGAATAAAACGAAGGTATTTACAAGCTAAATTATATGAAAATTGTTAACCATTCGAAATGGTGGGACCCACTACAGTGAGTCTCAAAACTCAGAGACTGAATAGCTGAAATATTGGATTTGTATATACCACATCCAAGATGTCATTTCTCAGAAGATTCCTTTTTCTCCAAGGTATACCATTCTTGAAGTTGAGATATATGTAAGCTTAGGTGTATGTGGGAGGCTTGCCCCCCCCCCCCACATGGGGGTGCAGGAGAGGGCTTGCCTCCCTGTTAAAAGACATTTTGTGGAGAAAAGCAATTTTTCAAGATTCGCTCTTCTCCTGTGTTTTCGGTCTTTTTTTTCTGGCTTGTCAACATTCTATACTTCAAGTGCCAACATTTCAGTAGGGAGCCATGAAAATCAGCAAGCCATTCACAGGGAATAGAATTTCATAGATTCCACTTAAAATACACAAAAGGATTTACAGCAAAAGCCAAAATAAATGTCTGAATGAAGGAATAAAAGGTTGCAGGTCTATAAAATTGCTTTTATTTATAATTCACAAAATAAGAAACAAGAACTAGTTGTTGCAGAGAAACATGAAGAACCAAACCAGGCTCATGTAGTGCCGAACTGCACCAGGAACTCAGTATTTCTAGTCATAAAAGTTATCAAAATCCAAACCAATCCCAAAGCAACTTAAAAAAATCACCACCAGACCACCAAGGAACCTTTTAGAATGATTTGAGATAAATTTATTGAACAATAAAAAATAAAAAAAATGGTTGCATGCTTTTGTCCTTCAATTCTAGAACTTCTTCAGAACCGTTTCAGTATTGCACTTCCCTCCATTAAATAAGCACCAAAAATCACATGATATCAAACAATTCAATTAAGCAAATCCCACAGTAATTACACAGTACTTGAAACATATGACCCCAAGTATCTTAGACGGACCATTACCAAAAAATGAAAATGCTTTAAAAACTGCATAAAAAAATTCTAAAGTTAAATATAAAAAGAATGCATTCCCACAACTTTTTAATAAAATAAAGCCTTGATTAAAATATTAAAACTCTTTTTATATTTCTTAAACTTGGTGAAAATATATTTCATAAACTTGTTGAAAACAAAATGTTTGCTACATTAAAGTTGAGCAGCTTTAAATTTTTATGACAGGAACAACGGAAAAACATTCATTTAAACCTTTATCCCAGTGCAGTTCAACACTACATTAACCTGGTTTGGTTCTTCTTGAGTGTTTTGTGGTGCTGCATGGTCATACACTGGTTTTGTTCTTTTGAGTTGCAGAGAAACGTTGAGTCATTTCCTGTACCTGGAAATTAGCTAAAGTACATTACAGTATGCTTAATGGCCAGTGATATTCAAACATAAATACTATGTCTTAAAGTAGTTTCTGTGACAACATTTCTGCAGTAGGATTGTCTGTTACTGTGGCAAAAAGAGTTTGATCCCAAGTATTATGCTAAAAGTGACAAAAACTGGGGAGATTATAAGTATTAGTAGACTGAACAAGATAAAATAATTTTGTCATAAAATTCTGTTCTTATCTGCTTATACATTATTCCTGTGCTAAGCATACCAGTTTACCATGTTTTCAGTCCTTGTCTTTCAGACTGACAATACCTGCAAGCAAGAAGGGTTCCACCCACTGGTACAACTGTTTTACTTTAGAAGAAAATAATTTCTATTTCTGTAATACAATGTGGTCCAACAAACTGTTATCACATGCTATGATACTCTGACAGCACAGACAATACGGACAGCCTTTGTAACAAGCAGCTATAAATAAAATTTGTGTACAAAGAAACAGATGTTGCTTTAAAACTCAGAAATAATATTGCCAGTGTGGTTGCACCTTTTTGGCAGAAAGCAAGGCTTGCAGTCATAGTCCTTCCATCTCCTTATTCATTGTTGAGTTACAACAGAACCAGGACATCTTTTAAGCTTGTGTGTTGAAGGGTGTATAGTCAGTGCTTGGTTATGTGTTCATCATTTCATTCCCAAGTATAAATTGCTCGCATTTGTCTGGGAAGAAGGTAAAACATTTTCTTCAATTTCCATTTGTAATTGATAAAAAAAAGAATTATACAATGACCCCCCCCCCCCATTAATATTTCAAAATGTGTACGCTGATTGGTCAGCGTGCCTGTTGTAAATAAGACTTATACTAATGGAAAAAGGTCCGGTCACCCGGACTTTTTCCATTAGTATAAGTCCTTTTTTTTTTTTTTTTTTGTTACAGCAACAGAGAACGCAAGATCTCCGTTGCTTTTTAGAAAGTGTCTTGCTATGTTAAAGGAGTTTAACAGAGTGAGATAGCTTAAAAAAAGCAACGGAGATCTTCCTTTCTCCGTTGTTCTTTTTAAAGCTGTCTCACTATGTTAAACACCTTTAACATAGAGAGACACTTTTTAAAAAGCAACGGAGATCTTGCTTTCTCCGTTGCTTCCACACACAGCTCTGATGTACTGCGTAAGCATACGCATGTGCAGTACATCAGAACTGCTACAGAATACCAGACAGCTGCGGAAGGGCAGCACGAAGGCTTTATACAATGCCATTATTTAAGAAAAGTAAGTATTTTTTTCTTAAATAATTCATTGTATAATAGCAATAACTCACTACTGCGTGTGGGTAATGCTGGATTTACCCACAGTTATCTTTGTTTGGCCACTTGGGCTTCGCCCTCGTGACCAAACCACACCAGCCATGGGTAAATCCAGCATTACCCACACCCAGGCATGGGTTATTGCTTAAATATTTTTTTAGAATGCATGTCATTTTTGCAGACACTATAGTTAGTGCAAAAGCACACTTACTTTTAAAATTACCCACTGTGTAGTAATTTTCTGGTCACAGTATACAATACAGAGAGTCTACAAAATGTAGCAATTTGTGTGATTCATGAAAAACAGTCAGATATACTGGGATACTTGTACAGAAGTACTGTGCTGTACATATTGTAATGCAGAGTGAAAGAAAAAAGCACCCATCCAGCCTATATCACAGGCAGCAAGTGTTGAGTTACCTGTGCACGGTATATAATACCTTATAGATGCCCATGATTTTTGAGTATACACTACATACAGTGGCAAATGACAGCAATGCAGACTAATGTAACTTCACAAACAGTATTTAATGTATTATATATCATTTTTGCCAGGTCCCATCATGCTGGACATTAATGGTGAGGTCTTCCCAAAAATAAATGGCCTTAGATCTGTGTGGGGCACCACCAGGAATTTGTGTCAGAATACTAATAAGTTAATTATATAATTTCAATCATTCCCTGAGTGGAATAGTGTATGATGTCTTTAACAGGGACAAGATAAACAGCCTATTTTAGATCAGCAATAATGTTGTAAAAGGAATTTGCAGATGAATAAGAAATAGCAGCAACGGCTAAAATATAAAGTGAAATGAATGCAGACCTCATGTGCAAAAGTAGGCAGGCAATACGAGAAAACAAGGAATGCTAATAAAAGATTGGGGTAAACTAGAAGAATCTTCCCCAATAGAAAACATAAACATGTTATCAGATATTACAGGAAGAATCTTCCCGAGTAAAAAACATGCACATTTTCTGATATTACAAGCAGCTAGTAAGACCCCCATCTGGGGTATTTAGTGCAACTCTAAAAATGAGAACTCACTATTAAAAAAATATGCACAGGATAAAAGCTGTTAAGGATAACAAAAATAATATATCTTCTGATAAAGATGCCACTTATGGATTGATGGAAGCTTTTTATGTACAATTTTGAATAAAAGTACATGATTTTACAGAATAGGCTTGTTTGAGTTTCTCAACAGTATCCTTGGAGCTCAAGTTGTTATGATATTTGAAAACGTATAAAATAACAAAATTTAAACTGTTATGCAAATGTTTATTTATTTATTTATTCTGATTATTTATTCATTTTTATTGCACAAAGCATGATGGTTTACCAAAACAATTGGAAAAGCTTTCCTGAATAGCTTTTTAGGGTCAGAAAATATAAGAACTGAAAAACGCATTGCATATACATAACAGAATTCTTCTAAAAATAATTTGTTCCTTAAATAAGACATTCTGCATATTAAATTGTTGGTGTAATAGGCAGATCAGATGGGCTTTACTTGCTGGAAAAATCTGCATTTCCATTTAACAAAAACTGCAAAATGGCTAATAGATAAATAATCTTAGGCATATCTGAGTAGAACTATCGAAATGATAAAAATCGTACACAAAGCCTAATAAATCATGAAAATTTACTTGCTTTAAAATCAGTACTGCTATACAAAAGTGTACCCTGGAACTGTATTTTTGCATGTCAAAATTCAACTGTAAAATATTTCTCTGCATTATTTTTAATATGATTAGTTAAAACACAGTAGCCCATTTGGTTTAAGTAATAGTTAACAAGCAAGGTAAAAAGAACAGAACATGAAGAGAAAGGCAAGAGGTTAAGCATTACATACAAAAGTTACAAGCTAAGAAGTTTAATATGCAGCAGCAACTGATTTAAGCAATTTCTGTAAATGTGTACTTCAGGAGATCTGTTCCATTTCATGTTAATGTAATAGTTGCTTAAACATGGCTTTATAAGCAGTATTTAATGTTATTAAATCATTTTAGCTGCATTCATTTATATAACAAAGTAGACAAAAAGTGCCTGACCACTATAATTTTAAATAATACACATTTACCTTTGTACTGTCAACATGCATCAGTGTTTCATTAGTACTTAGAATGGTCATGTATCCTCTTCCATCACCTTTTCCTCTTCCAACCAGAAAATGTATTTTCAGGAAAATATATATATAAACCATTGATACCCACCCATCTTGTAATAAGTCAGTCTGATTTGATGATTAAAATAAAGCATACTGAGGCAAGCAGTCCTTTGGGTCTGTATACCAAAAAAGTATATGGTTACACTGAAATGACACAAGTTTATTTTGAAATGCTCGGTACCTATATTAGTAAAGAAGTGGCAGAATTAATGTCAGTTTTACTGGTTCAAATAAACTTGCAGAAATAACCGCAGGGAATAAATCACTAAGTGAGACAAAGCTGTACAAAGTAATCATTATACTTTCAGAGTTTCGGTAATGGCATTATCTTTTTACTTGAGTAAACATAGACATTGGCACTGCACACATTAGTACTGATCAGCCTTTCTTTCATAATCTCTCATTCAGTTTTGGATAGGGTTGAGGCAATGAGATGCTTACAGAGTCATGGGGCCACACCTCATATGCCATGGAGGAGGGTTTTTCAGTTATGATCTATCCTCATTTTCCCCCACTCATTTGCATTTGCCAGTGACTTCTGAGGGTTGAATGAGCAGTGGAGATGTGCTAATATATCACCCTGCCTCTTCAGCAGCCCAACCAATGTCCACCCCTTTTACTTACTTAACCATGATCCCGGCCTCTACAAGGGATAGTGCATGGGCAGTGCTCTGGCAACTGCCCTCTTCCCTCAGATGGACATGCCTATCACTCCCTCTCAGCATCTCAGATTGCCGAGATGTTAACCAAATCTGGATTGCCTGGGTCATACTTAGGGCTTCATCATTCTACAACATGCTGCTGGCATTAAAGGGCAGCTAACTCAAACAGTTCAACTATTCCTGCTCTGCTTTGGTACACCAAGAAATTCCCTGCCCATTAACTTATTGGCATACATTAAAGAAACACACGTGGAGCTTTTTCAGTTCTCAGAAAGTTTATAGCTTCATAGAATACCTTAGTATCCGGCTGAGCTTACATGTGAAACAAAAATACCATGTGTTGAAAGGACTGAGACAGCAAACCATATTTCTAAGTTCTCTGACCTTCTGCTACATGTTTCTCATAATATGTGTTCTTAGCATTTGTCTAAAGGAGTCACTATGCTTGGAAAAAAATTTCCAATACACCAGACAATCTTTTCCTCTTCCCTTATGCACCTTTTAGTGTCAGTGATGACTACCCTGACTCATACCTAACCCATCTTCCCTTATGCACCTTTCAGTGTCAGTGATGACTACCACTGACTCATACCTAACCCAACTTCCCTTATGCACCTTTCAGTGTCAGTGATGACTACCACTGACTCATACCTAACCCAACTTCCCTTATGCACCTTTCAGTGTCAGTGATGACTACCACTGACTCATACCTAACCCAACTTCCTTATACCTTTCAGTGTCAGTGATGACTACCACTGACTCATACCTAACCCAACTTCCCCTTATGCACCTTTCAGTGTCAGTGATGACTACCACTGACTCATACCTAACCCAACTTACCTTATGCACCTTTCAGTGTCAGTGATGACTACCACTGACTCATACCTAACCCAACTTCCCTTATGCACCTTTCAGTGTCAGTGATGACTACCCTGACTCATACCTAACCCAACTTCCCTTATGCACCTTTCAGTGTCAGTGATGACTACCACTGACTCATACCTAACCCATCTTCCCTTATGCACCTTTCAGTGTCAGTGATGACTACCACTGACTCATACCTAACCCAACTTCCCTTATGCACCTTTCAGTGTCAGTGATGACTACCACTGACTCATACCTAACCCAACTTCCCTTATGCACCTTTCAGTGTCAGTGATGACTACCACTGACTCATACCTAACCCAACTTCCCTTATGTACCTTTCAGTATCAGTGATGACTACAACTGACTCTTACCTAACCCAACTTCCCTTATACACCTTTCAGTGTCAGTGATGACTACCACTGACTCATACCTAACCCAACTTCCCTTATACACCTTTCAGTGTCAGTGATGACTACCACTGACTCATACCTAACCCAACTTCCCTTATACACCTTTCAGTGTCAGTGATGACTACCACTGACTCATACCTAACCCATCTTCCCTTATGCACCTTTCAGTGTCAGTGATGACTACCACTGACTCATACCTAACCCAACTTCCCTTATGCACCTTTCAGTGTCAGTGATGACTACCACTGACTCATACCTAACCCAACTTCCCTTATGCACCTTTCAGTGTCAGTGATGACTACCACTGACTCATACCTAACCCAACTTCCCTTATGCACCTTTCAGTGTCAGTGATGACTACCACTGACTCATACCTAACCCATCTTCCCTTATGCACCTTTCAGTGTCAGTGATGACTACCACTGACTCATACCTAACCCAACTTCCTTATGCACCTTTCAGTGTCAGTGATGACTACCACTGACTCATACCTAACCCAACTTCCCTATACCTTTCAGTGTCAGTGATGACTACCACTGACTCATACCTAACCCAACTTCCCTTATGCACCTTTCAGTGTCAGTGATGACTACCACTGACTCATACCTAACCCAACTTCCCTTATGCACCTTTCAGTGTCAGTGATGACTACCACTGACTCATACCTAACCCAACTTCCCTTATGCACCTTTCAGTGTCAGTGATGACTACCACTGACTCATACCTAACCCAACTTCCCTTATGCACCTTTTAGTGTCATTGATGACTACCACTGATTCATACCTAACCCAAATTTCCTACCAGACATGAATAAACTTTTGGAACACCTGACTGCAAATTGTTTAGAAAAAAAATTAAAGTTTATCTTTAAGATTTTTGAATAATTGCATTTTTATTATAAAACCAACCAATCACAAAGAAAAAAAATGACTGCATATCCATACAAATTTAGACATATGATATTGCAACTTTAAATTTCAAAACTTGAAAGTAAAATCACAGAAATATCTAGGTTAAAACAACCTTATCAGTCACAGACTAAATGGCTATAAGACCACTTCCTGTTTTTTTAATTTTTCCAGATATTTTGAGTTTTTAATACCATGATGGGAATGGACCCTGTTCCTAATCAAACAATGGTTAAAGTTCATGAAATGAGTATTGTTTCATTCTTTGGTGTCAGCCAAAAGTGCTCTTCGCAGCACCCGCAATGTGCCCAGTAATGACTCCTTCTGTAATTAGTACGGAGTTGCATGTACTGGTAGCATATCTAAAGACCCATTGCTCCTACTACTATTGGAACTATCTGGGTATCCTTCTTCTACATTGCTCTCATTTCTGCTTGAAAATGCCGATATTTTATGATGTTGTGTCTCTCTGTGCGCAGGACACTGTAGTCATTGGATGTGGCAATTTCAATGATCAATATTACTTTTGTCTTCTTTTCTTGGACCACTACAACTGGTTTTCTTGCATCTGTTTTATGAACTATTGGAATTGGATGATCCCATGTATTGTAGACTTCTTCATTTCCTATGATTCTTTGTGGCTCATGTTTCCAGTGTTTTTCAGCCACTTCAATACCATAATGTTTGCACAATCTCCAGTACAGCAGTCTCACCACATTATTATGCCTTTCAGTATACAGTGCTTTGCCGTTAGTATGTCACAACCAACAACAAGTTGTGCAACTGTTTCCAATTCTGTTTTTTAAAACCTACATTTGTCTGTTTCTCCCTCATGTTCAATGGACTTTGTAAACCAACGTGTACATAGCCCACTGTCTTGGCCCATCAATATTAACCTTTCATTTCTTGGTTTAAATTTACCTCTCCTTAACCACTCCTGTGCTCATTCCTGATCAACATGAGATTCTTCCAGATGTTTTCTATACTTGTAACTATATTTATGCTTTTTCCACATTTCTTGTCTTCTCATCTGATCCTTCACCTTATATTCTTTCTTTTGTTTTTTGGCACATTCAGTTGCTGCCTGATTTTTATCTACTTCTGGTCTGATTTCCATTCCTGCTTGATGCTGATATGCTTCTGCTAGATTAAGTAGAGAAGTCATCTTAAATTTATTCTCCTCATGTTTCAAACCTTTCACTATGTTTAGGTCTTGTGAGGTCAACAGATATGTGGGGAGTCCCACGATTGCAGATCCATACATGTAATCAATTTCAAGGAGGCCCATCCCTCCTTCAGAACAGGGAATATATACTCTTGGTATGCACTGATTTTTTTATAAATCATTTGGTGAGCATGAAGCATCCTTCTTGTTTTCCTATCTCATCTATCCAACATGTTTTGGGGTCAGTCAATCACTCCAAAACTGATAGTTAGGACAGGAAGAGCAAATTGGTTTATAGCTTGGATTTTGTTCTTAGATGTCAGTGCTGTTTTCAGGATTAATTTAAGTCTTCTGAAATATCCCTTACTAAGTTTTATTCACATTTGTTCATGTTTTATTATTGTTTCTTCATCAATTCCCAAATATTTATAAACTCCCTCTTGCTCAAGTTCTTTTGTATTACATTCTTGTCCCAAACTGATGTTTCCTGGTGTTGCAGTTTTTCTTGCTTTAAAGGTTGCTTTTGCACATTTATCAAGATCAAATGACATTCTTATATCATCTGAAAAAGTTTTGACAATTGCAGTTGTGCTTTCAGTTCCTCATCTGATGAGCTATACAGTTTCAAATCATTGACAAAGAGGAGATGAGAAGTCTTTACACTTTGTTGTTTTCTAGGAACAAAATTATAGCCATGGCCTAAGCTGTTAATTAGACAGCGTAATGGGTTAAGGGCAAGGCAGAATAGCAACAGTGACAGGGAGTCACCCTGGAATATCCCCCTTTGAATTTTTATCCCTGGGATAATAATTTGTCCTTTATCCTGGCTTAATTGCAAAGTAGTCTGCCACTGTTTCATGGTCACTGTAATGTTGTTGATCAGTGTAGGATGTATCTTACACATTTTTAAGCACTCTTTTATTGATGAATGTGGGATACTATCAGGTGCTTTTTTGTAGTCAATTCATACCATTCTTAGATTCTTCCCCCTTTTACAGTTCTCCACTATGACTTTATTTAACAACAAATGATCCTTTCATTCCATATGACTTTCTTTTATTGCCCTTTTGTTCTACTGCCATAATTGAGTTTTCTTCTAAATGACTATAAACTCTGTTGGCATCAATTCCTGTGTATGGTTTATACGTAATCAGAAGGCAAGTTATTGGTCTGTAATTCTTAGGATAGTTTGCAGTTTCAACCTTAAGTAGGAGCATCATTTTTCCTGTTGTTAGCCAGGTTTGTGTCTGTTCAGGGTTCGCATATAAATAATTCTTAATCGTGGCTAAATCTTTGTGCAAGGATGTTAATACTTTTAACCAGAAGTTAGGTACTGCATCTGGGCCTGGGGTTTTCCAGTTAGAGGCTTTTCTTAACTTTGTTTTAATCTCTCTGGTTGTTACTTCACCCATTTCATATCCTGCACATTTACACGTTCTATTCTTTCTTTTACTTCTTCTATCCAATTAGCTTCTTTGTTATGGTCCACAGGATCTTCATAGATACTTCTCCAGAATTTATCTATTTCTTCTTTTTTTGGTGGTCTTTCAATTCCTTTTTTCTTATTTCCCATTTCTTTATAAAACATTTTTGCGTCATCAATAAATTGCTTATTTTGTACTTTTCCTTTATATTTGTTTATGTATCATCTAAGTTTTTCCACCTGTGCTGTGATTTTTAGTTTATTATTTGTGATAGTGCATGATAGATGCTGATCTGTTCTAATACTGCACATTGCTTTTATCACGTCTATCTTTCTTAGTAATTTTGTTGACCTGTTCCCTCTTCTACACTCTTCTAACAGTGACACTTCTTGTCTTAGCTGCTTTATAGTTTTCTCTATTTAATACTTCCATGATGGTATTCAATTTCTCCCCTTCCTTTCTCTCACTACCCTGTGTTCTTGTGGTAGACCTTTATCAGTTATTAATTTAGCTGCACAGTCCATATATACAGTTTACTTTTGTTATATTGCATGGATCTCTATGGACAGTCCTAATTACTGTGTTCATTTGTTTTATCAAACTTCTGACTATTTGGGTTTTATTGTCCTTCTGCAGTCTATTTCTTTCATTGATCTTAATATGTCTGTCTTTATTAAGTCAAGCAACTCTTCTCTTAGCTTGGTTTCTTCTAGACTGAGGGCACGTTTTTTGTTTTCCATTCCTTGTGGGCATTCTATAGAAAGTTCTATTGCATCTTCCTGTGGCACATTTGTTTCAATTTCATCCTGCGCCATCCATTGCTCTGTCATATGAGAACTCACTGACCTATCACTCCTCAACCTTAACTGCGTCAGAGTTTCCACAGTTTCCTGTTCCTTCCCTTGCTGTCCAGCTTCAAGTGGATGATTATGGTTTTCTCTGGATGGCTCTAAAATATCTTCATATGGCACCTGACCAATTGCTTCCCATTCCACTGGTTTCCCCTTAATTTGGAGTTTCTTTGCTCTGTCCTGTTGTGGTACTTTCTGAATTAAAATTTCTACACTGAATCCTTCACTTTGGAGGTACTTCATGACCTAAGTTTCTATTTCTTTAACTTCTCCATTACTAATCTCCTTTTATACTTTTCTTCTTATTTTTTGTATTGTGAAATTTTCCATATCTGGGTGCCTTTGCCTGTATTTCTCTTCAAATATCTTTGGTGCTGCTCTTTTTGTATTGATTAGTTTTGCTTTCTCCTTTGCATAGATATTACACCATATGAAAGTTATTTTTCTTTCCCATGTCCATATTTCTTCTTCAGATGTCTCCTGATCTTCCTGTTTTTCCTTACTTTGGGGACTCACTCCATCATGCTGAGATATAACCTGTGTTAGACCTTCCATATCAAATCCTTCATTTCCTTCACAGGCACTCCATATAATCTTCTTTTCTATATTCCCTCTTCGTGATATTATTTTATTCATTGTGAAATTTTCCATACTTGGAAGCCTCTCCCTGTATTTCTCTTTGGGGCTGCCTTCTTTATGTTGATTAATTTGGCTTTTGCCTTTGCATAAATATTGCACCATATCAAATCTCTCTTTCTTTCCCTTGTCCATATTTCTTTTTTATACTTTTCAAAAATCTCTAGGTTTTGTTGTTACATTTTTGTACTTCTGCAGATGCTTCTTTGTCCAAACAGATCAAAGTTTCTTGGTCTATATACTGTTTTTCAAAAATCTGTTGTATTAATGACCCCAATGTTTTATTTGAAGCTTCTGACAGTTTTTCTTGCGGAAGTAGTTTTCTTTCCTCTAACTTATCTCTTAATCTTTTTGTATATCTTGTGTCTGGAAATTCTGGGCTTTTGCATAATAGTAACACTACATCATTTCTTTCTTATCTTCAGTAGTCCACTCTATCGTCTTTATGGTTCTTCTTCTTTGGCCTATCAATTTTTGTGATTTCTGTGGATTGCTGCTTCCTTCTACAATGGGGGGGGGGGTATCCTCCTCCTGGTCCTGGCCTGGTCCCATTGTAGGAATGTTTCCGTATTTTGAGGCTTCTACACTGTCATTTTTTCCAGTCCTGGCACCAGTGTGCCTACCAGGACTGGGGACTTTTTTTATCCTGGATGTCATGCACCTAGCTCTCTTTTTTAGCTTTTGACCTACTTCTGTCCATGAGATATGCGTAACAAATACAGTCTATATATCAGTGTCACCTCGGTGAGATTTTGTGAAAAACAGGGTCCACCTCGTTAAGGTATTCACCTAGACTTGAGGATTAATTCAATTTCAGCACTACTACTATCCTTTGCTTGCTGACTTTTCATCTCTCCACTTCCTGCATAGTAACATTCCACATGGTAATTTAATTAAAAAGTGTATTCACTATGGCTAATGTTAATATATATGGCTGCATGTTTTGTGGGCCCACATGTGCTAACCCTGACGAGTACTGATATCTCGTTGTCGACGATGGTGGTGGATATGCACCAGACACCTGACTTATGATGTTAGTTTGGAAACTACACTGTGGCCACACTTTACTATAACACTGAAGATGGTGAAACTCATAACATTATAGAACATACTTTCAGCCTGTTTAATGCCCATTTCTGCTGCCTTAACATGCCCAGGGGAGGGGGAACTGCAGTATAATGCTGGCCTTGGCTGTGGGATGTTCTTAGTGTATTGTCTGCTACACAGTATGCTGATGAGAAGACAGACTACTCTGACTAGCCACCCATAGGACACTGATAAGGTCCATACCTCTCAACTGTACTGAATTCCTTGGAATTTCCTGTTTTGAGGCTAAAATAATGGGGGTGCCATGAATTCCCAAGTGGCCCCTTGAAATCACATTTTTTTCTTGGTCTTTTTTGATTGCTGACCAGAGTGTCTAACTGAGCAGAGCCCATTTACTGTAGTGACACTGAGGTATGCCTTCCACATTTGGTACCATTGTGCTGGGAAAATGTTGCTTCATTTAAAATAAAAAACAGCAACATGATACCTTACGTGGTGTATGCTGCCTACATAACATAACATGTCATAACATGACATTTTAGTAACCAAATTCACATTACATGACAGGAGATGTGTCGGTGTTATTATATTCAACCATCTGTAAATGTTAGTGAATGTTAGAATAATTATCTGCTTACAAACTGGCAAATCAGTAATCTGCAATTCCTTTTTACCCTGTTTTAAGGACAAGAACAATTATACCATGTAGCTCTCAATCAAAGCTCTCCAAACTTACTGTTACGTTCATGTCCTTCCACAATATAAATCTAAACACTGAGGCCAATTCGGATGCCCACTTGCTTTCTTTAGGAAGTTGGAACCCCTTAGTTTGTTCAAAACATGTGATGCTTTCCTCTCACTTACGTTTTAAGTTACCTTCACTCTAAAATGTAATTTGATTTCACACTGAGCATTTAAAATGACTTTTTAAAAAGAAAGCACACAGACATGGTGCTGATAGCTCTATTAGCTGTTACCTGAAATCCATGAAACTGCACACGTACATGGCATTGCCGCATTACCCTATAGCAGACCAAATTAAATTAAATATACGTTAGTTCCCCTTTAATGAATGAGTGCAATGCTACAATCGTCATTCACAGAGAGGATGTGGTTAATGATGTGACAGGGCCAGCCATGTATCAGTGCAGCATGCATGTACCAGATTTTGGTTCAGCGTACTAACAGAGCTAATTTATTGATTTTTTCCTACCAGCTTAGCATTAAGCTTTTTGCTCAGCTGGAATCTGCTCTGAGGTGACAAACTAAACCTTCTCAAGCAGGAGAAGGGTCACTGGTACAAAGCTCAGTCTGGGACACTGTAACCCTGGAGATAGGCTGAAAACTAAGGTTCACGAATCACAACACACTGCTCAGCATCAAACTAACCTGGGAGTCGTCACATGCCATAACAACATGGCAACTAGTGAAAAGATGAAAACTTGCCACTGGCACTTGGTAAGATGGAATATTACTTCCTGTATGTTGCCATTTGGACTTGATTTGTATTCTGCAATTTCTTTGCACAATTCTTTGGCATTGAACTGCAACAGTCAGCAGCATATTACATGTAATCCAATGGTACTGCAAAGCCTGGATTTCATAACATTTCAACATTGAAAAAATGTACCCAGAAACGACCTTAACATATACTTTTATGTGTTCCTGTTATTGTCTTCACTTTTCTGGTATTCTAGAGACTGATGTTGTTTTTCAAGGTGATTTTTAAATCATGCATACTTATCTATTTTAAACTAAATTTTAAGTGAAAGAAACGGGCTGCATTGTTTCTGTATGTGGACCACAGGTGCAATGTTAATATTTTGTGTGTACTTTGTGTGTACTAGCTGTGGATGGCACTGCGGAGGTGGTGCTGCAGTAGAGTTGTCGCCTCATAGCAAGACGTTGTCCCATTCGATTCTCAGCTAGAGCGTCTTCTGTGTGGAGGCATACGTGAATGGGGCATGCCTTCGTTGAAGGTTGTGCATCAGGGCTGGTAACCCAGTACGTAAAAATCCACTACCAATCATTAGCAGACCGGAGTTCCACTGTGGTGACCCCTAACCGGGAAAAAGCCGAAAGACACAAGACTAGCTGTGGATGGTGCTTTATGGGTACGACTACCACACCTGCTTTTATTAAAACTCTTGGAGTGCAGCTGCTGTCTGTGAAATTATCTGTATTTTTCAGGGCTTGAAATTTATAACCAGAATGGAAAGAAGGGCAAAGAACAATGTATATCTTAACTTCATAGTTGGCACTGCTTTGTTGGTCTTTGTCTGTCACCAGGATTTCAGCTGCTTCATTCTGCCATGGTTGTGGTGGTGCTCTACACTCAGAATTACTCGGAGTGTTCAAAGATCAATGTAAATATTGGAAACGGGTAAGGTGTATGGCTTATGCTATGAGTCAGCGACAAAGTAATACATAATCCTGATGACAGTCCCAAACTGGGGATACTTCTTTAAAAGACTATTGACACTGTTCATTTAGAAATTTGATGATAGAATTTGTGGTAATATAATAATGGTTATTCTAATGCAGGTTACTTATTAGTGTTACAGTTTGTGTTTAAACAAAAGAAAGCCGTAGTAAAAGGTCAATATGTAAGGGCTGCATAGATGGTATCTGAATTTGAAAGTTTTACGGATGAGTGTGACCATCTTAAAGACATGTTCCAGAAGAGGGGATACCCTAATTCACTAATAAATGATGTGATGTTAGAAGTGGTAAATAAAAGAGAGAGGGGGGCACTTTAAGCCTTTATTATACCAAAAACAAGAAGAAGAACAAAGAGGGAATGATAGGGAGGTAGTGAATGGCACTCTTATGCAACCTCAGGTTCAAGAAACCAGTCAAAATTTTGAGATATCTGAGGAGAGGGAATTTAACAGTGCATCCATTACAATTTTTAACAAAAGCAGTAAGAGTGTAGCTGACATTTTGTTTAAAAATTGGGTGGTATTAACTAATAATAGAGACACCAGGAATATAGTTGGTGAATCTCCTAGCATTGTATATAAATAGGGTAGAACTATGAAAAACTTTTTAGAATATACAGAAGTGAACTCACAAAATGGATACATGAAAAAATGTGGGGCATGTAACTATTGTTGTTATATTCATGAGGGTAGTTCACTTAACATTAACAATACCATAGCAAAAATTACCAGTAGATGCACATGCACATCAGAGAAAGTGGTATATTGCGCAGTTTGCACAAAATGTCCATGTTTTTATATAGGGAAAACAGAGAGGAAACTAAAAAACAGAATTTATGAACATGTAAGAGATATAAGGAACAAAAAGGAAACAGATGCCTTAGCTAAGCATAATATGGATTACCCTGACCATAGTTTTAAATTTGGAATATTGCAGGTAATAACACCAGATATAAGGGGTGGACCATGGGCATTAATACTAAAAAAACAAGAAGCCCTGTGGCAACTAAGGATGAGCTCCCTACAATGGCCAGGACTGAATGACAGTTTTTCACTTGCATGTTATTTAACACTAAAAGCTCTGGAAAAATGAATGTTATATAGAAGTGCTTTTATATGTTTTATAGTAACATTAAATAATATGTTTTAGTCACTGTATTGTATTTATGTATGAGACAGAGTATATTTATTCATGTATTTATTACTTTAATAAAGTATTTTAATAAAATATATCTTGTTAGTTATGTAAATAAAGTTGTTAGAATTGATTATATGCCATTCAAGTATTTAAATGGTGTATCCTACTAACTAAATCACTTTGAAAAATGTCCTTACTGAGCAGGGACGAAAGCTTGTGCACATCACCCGGGTTTTTGTGTGTTGCCTTTGTACTTGAAATCTACTTGGTGACATCATTTAACTTTTTTACCTGCATCAGCTGCTCTCCAGCTCCGTGTGTTATTTACTCATTAGATTATATTTTGTGTTTTTTTTCTGAGTTGAGTTAATACTCACTGTCTGAGTAATACAATAACGGTTATTCTAACTCAGGTTACTTATTAGTGTTAGAATTTGTGTTAATATGCACTGTCTGAGTTATACAATAACGGTTATTTTAACGCAGGTTACTTATTAGTGTTAGAAGTTGTGTTAATGCGCACTGTCTGAGTAATACAATAATGGTTATTCTAATGCAGGTTACTTATTAGTGTTAGAGTTTGTGTTAGTACGGACTGTCTGATTAAAACAATAACGGTTATTCTAATGCAGGTTACTTAGTGTTAGAGTTTGTGTTAATATGCACTGTCTGATTAATACAATAACGATTATTCTAATGCAGGTTACTTACTAGCGTTAGAATTTGTGTTAATAAGCACTGTCTGATTAAAACAATAACTGTTATTCTAATGCAGGTTACTTATTAGTGTTAAGAGTTTGTGTTAATATGCACTGTCTGAGTAATACAATAACGGTTATTCTAACTCAGGTTACTTATTAGTGTTACAGTTTGTGTTAATAAGCACTGTCTGATTAAAACAATAATGGTTATTCTAATGCAGGTTACTTATTAGTGTTAGAATTCTAATGAAGGTTACTTATTAGTGTTAGAATATGTGTTAATATGCACTGTCTGATTAAAGCAATAACAGTTATTCTAACTCAGGTTACTTATTAGTGTTAGAATTTGTGTTAATATGCACTGTCTGAGTAATACAATAATGGTTATTCTAACGCAGGTGACTCACTAGTGTTAGAATTTGTGTTAAACCAAAAGCCTGAAAATTCAGAATCCTGAAAACTCAAATCCTGAAAGCCCAAAAAATTGAAAGAGAAAAATCCTGAAACTCAAAATCCAAAAAAAAACAAACACAAAATAGACAGTGTCATGTGGGCAATAGTGACTTTGATTTTCAGGCTTATGATGTTTCAGGCTTCTGAATGGGAACCGTTAATATACATTGTCTGAGTAATACAATAAGGGTTATTCTAATGCAGGTTACTTATTAGTGTTACAGTTTGTGTTAATACGCACTGTCTGAGTAATACAATAATGGTTATTCTAATGCAGGTGACTTATTAGTGTTAGAATTTGTGTTACTATGCACTGTCTGAGTAATACAATAATGGTTATTCTAACGCAGGTGACTCACTAGTGTTAGAATTTGTGTTAATATACATTGTCTGAGTAATACAATAAGGGTTATTCTAATGCAGGTTACTTATTAGTGTTACAGTTTGTGTTAATACTCACTGTCTGAGTTATACAATAACGGTTATTCTAATGCAGGTTACTTATTAGTGTTAGAATTTGTGTTAATGCGCACTGTCTGAGTTATATAATAACGGTTATTCTAATGCAGGTTACTTATTAGTGTTAGAATTTGTGTTAATGCGCACTGTCTGAGTAATACAATAATGGTTATTCTAACGCAGGTTACTTACTAGTGTTAGAATTTGTGTTAATATGCACTGTCTGAGTAATACAATAAGGGTTATCCTAATGCAGGTTACATACTAGTGTTAGAATTTGTGTTAATATGCACTGTCTGAGTAATACAATAACGGTTATTCTAACGCAGTTTACACACTAGTGTTAGAATTTGTGTTAATACGCACTGTCTGAGTAATACAATAATGGTTATTCTAACGCAGGTTACTTAGTGTTAGAGTTTGTGTTAATACGCACTGTCTGATTAAAACAATAATGGTTATTCTAACGCAGGTTACTTAGTGTTAGAGTTTATGTTAATACGCACTGTCTGATTAAAACAATAACGGTTATTCTAACGCAGGTTACTTAGTGTTAGAGTTTATGTTAATATGCACTGTCTGATTAAAACAATAACGATTATTCTAACGCAGGTTTCTTAGTGTTAGAATTTGTGTTAATATGCACTGTCTGAGTAATACAATAACTGTCATTCTAATGCAGGTTACTTATTAGTGTTAGAATTTGTGTTAATTTGCTCTGTTTGATTAATACAATAACTAACAGTTATTCTGAATCAGGTTACTTAGTGTTCCTCACTGTTTTTCGCATCGCACATCATGTCTTGGCCAACTTCTGCAAGTTATTTTAAACTTTTTGTAATTCACATTCTATTACTTTGTCAGCTTTTCATGTTAATAGTAGTAATATATAATATGACCCTGGTTTGAGGAACTTGCCCTTGATGATTTTGGGATTTGTCCCTGGTTCTGTGAAGGTAAAAGGTTAAGAGCTATGGCTTAAAAATGTATGTCACAATGCTCCCCAATGCTTGTTCAGCTGTATAGTTTGCAAGCAACAAATGGATGCCATCATGCCAGAAATTAGACATTCATAAACTTACTGTGCAGAAAATGCATGTTAATGGTATCCCACAATTTCAATGGAGCGGGCGAGGTTACATAATTATGTATGCAAATTTTATGTTAACCAGCATCCCGATTTTTGGCTGGTTGTACCTATTTTTCATGGGCCTTTTTTTCCAGTTCTTTGATGTTTCAAGGTTGAGGTATGATAAGGTGAGACAGGCACATATGAACTGGAAATAACGGCTCCTGATAATATAAACAATTCAGTCGAACTGGAATGAGCACTCTAAACATGCAGCAATAAGATCTGTAGATTGCAAATGAGTGGGCAAAGCAACTTTGTAAAAGAAAAACAATTTATTTTACAAACGTGGAGTCTCCACGTTTGTAAAATAAATTGTTTTTCTTTTACAAAGTTGCTTTTCCCACTCATTTGCAATCTGTGGATTTTATTGCTGCATGTTTAGAGTGCTCATTCCAGTTCGACTGATTTGTTTATATTATCAGGAGCCGTTGTTTCCAGTTCGTTTGTGTTCCAGTTTAGTTCACCAGTATTCATTGTCTGCTGAGAAAGGCACATGACAGGGCAGTGCATTAACACCATCATCCCACAAAGGTGTGGGTGAATAGAAACCAGCTGTAACAAAACTACCTTCAGATGGTGACAGTCACAGCACACAGCTGTGCAGGCATAGTGGTGACACTGAATCCAGCTTTATGGGCCTTGCTAGACATGCAGTGACACTGTGATGTGACACAGAACAAATGTGATGCATGCATTCATTAGTATCAGCCTATGGTGGACAGTACATGGTTGAGCTACACTGTGCTCCAGACATTCTCACATTTACCACACAGGTGAGTAACTGGAATAGGTCATAGTCATCAGCATATGAAGAAGTGGCTAGAGACACAATCACACATAGTGGTCTATACACTTCTTGGTGGAGACAGCATGCCACAGGACTTGAGGGATGGGGTCTTGAAGTGACAGGTACTTCATTAAATAAACATGCCCTGTAACCACTCTGCTGGCTTGTTGTACTTGGACTTCAGTTCCACCCCCTGCAGGGATAGAGCATGGCTATAGGACCAAGTCTGGATGGAGTCTGCTAGCAGTGCCTGGCCACTGCAGGTTGGATGTTTTGGCTACCCATAATGAAGGGTGGCAGTGTCATACAATTCCAGATGCAGATGAGGACTGAGGACTGTATTCTCTGCAATGGTTCCCCTACAAAAACACCTATTATAAGTTTTACTCCTACATTGGACAACACCGCTAGTGTGGGTTATGATGGTGATACCTGCAATCCTCCATAAAGAGGCAGAGACAAAAGCTATGTACAAGGCCACAGATCTCATAAGCCATTTGGCATCATATCACTAGACTCCATTTTCACATGTAAATGTTCTGGGTTATTCATACTTTATGGGACTGTATGGTTGGATTCTTAAGATCCTTATGGATCAGTCACCCATGCCACACAACACAGCAGTCATCTCATTCTGCACTGTGTTGCAACAGATTGTGCCTTGATAATAGTCCACAAATTTGCATATTGAACCCAACTACCAGCCACACATCAGAAGCTGTCTTTGACATGGGATGGCATCAGTCTGTCCTGTAGGACTGCACAATGGCAGGTATACCCACATCAGATGTAGTGCATCTATCTGCTGCTGCAGCAAGACATGGAGCATTTTTGCTGCACAGAGTCATGGTACCCATAACTCTGCTGGGTACAGTGAGGACATTACAGCAGGGTCACCTTTCCTTGAGTGGATGTCACCAGGAAGAAGACAGTACCACTGTGTAATCAGACAGTGACGCAGATATATATGCTATATAATCATCCGTGCAGCCAATATCACCCTGTTTCCTCTCCTTGCCTGTACAGATTTCACCACAGCAGTGTTGTGCTATAAGAAGACTCAGTACAGAACACACTGGAATCAGCATGAGTGCTTGTGCTAAAGGTATTATTTATCATGTCCCTGTGATATGTACACTATTGTTTCTACTGAAGGATGTACCACAAAATCCAAGCCTACCTCTGCTGCCGTTCTAACATAGATGGATACCTGATGTACCTATATGAAGACATAGGCTGCATACAGTGTGATCAGCGTAGAGTCTGTATGTTCATTCTGCTGCTGTACAGAAATCTGCTGCACATTATACCAGCCTGATGCATTATCAGCTGAGATGCACTGCGGAAGATCCATCCCCATGAGAGTGTTCACTACCAAAAAGATGTTGTCAGTACTGCCCTACCCCCCGCCTGCAGATGCACCACCACCACCCCAGGTCTGTCAGTCTGCTCTTCCAATGTGTCTCACTTATCCGGCCTCTAAGCTTCTATCAAATGTGCTTCTGTTATGGCATGGTGCAGTTTGTAATATGCTTATGGACCACTGACCACTATATCTGGTCCCATAAAGGCTCCTAAGCACAGTCTCTCTCCCCAGTAAACTCTTTATTAATGTACTGAGTGCTTGTAGAATGACACTATTCTCAACAGGGCTGAAACTTCCCAATGTCTACCAACCAGGTTATTCTCCATACATGCAGACACCTGTGAACATATGACCCAGTTCTATAGAATGTATACTATTAGGACTAGCAGGATGATAGCTGTAGAGAAAGACCTAACCTAGATATTCCCTGTTACAGTCAAAATGATAGCTGTGGGGTATGCCATATGATGGATGCAGAAAGGATGCACAAAATAGCATATAGTATTGGGTTGAAGGAAGGAGGGTAACAATTTATTCTTGGGGTCGGACCCCATATGTCCTTCATATAAAAGAAAAGGAAGAGGTGAAGGGTGAACAGAAAACAGGGTAGGAAAGAGAGTAGACCAGTATGCACTGGTAGAGAGATGCATATAGACACACACAGAACAGCACAGGCAAATGGGGTTGCTAGTGCATGCACTAGGATGGGGAGACTGTGGATAGACTGAAGGTTCTTATAAATGGTGATGAGGAAGGCTGAAGAATCTGAGGGGTGTGGAGTATCCACCAGACGAATGGGCACAAATGACTAGAGGTAGGCTGAATTATGAGCAGCAGCATACAGTCTGACCCCCCCAATCAATAACCCCCTGATGGATCAGGGAGTTGGATTGTGAGTTATCCCCTCCCATGGTGACCTGATGTTATGGGCAGGATAGGTAATATAATCTGCTGTCCAGTCCAAAAAGCTATCCATCTATTCCATGCACCTGTCCAGTGCTTTCTACACTACAGCATTCAGCACCTACTTCAGCTGCAGCTGGGCCATGTCAGGCAATGGTGCTGTGCTACCTGTTGGTGAGGAGGTAGGACGACCCTCTAGCAAGACTCTCCTAGCCTCATCACCCTCATACTCTTCAGCAAGGGTATGCATGACTAAGATGCCTGCTCTGGATTTGTAGTGGAGGAAAATGGAGAATGTCCGATAAGTGAATCTATCCTGGCAATGGACTGTATCGGCATTTCTGTATAGAACTAACCCTGGCTGGATGCTAGCCTCCTGTTGTAAGTGATGTGACTTATCTTAAATTTTGCTCATTCAGAAGGTGAAAAGATGCACTAGAAAACTGTGATAAAAGTAAGGTATTCTGTGAAAAATAAATACAAGTCATGGTCCTATACATATGTCCCACTAACTGCTTGACAGAAATGCACATAAGTGCATTTCCCCTGTGCATATGCTAACAAGCTTACACAGTGAATGGCATAGCTACACACAGGGACATAGCAGGTAGAGTGCAGTCATCATTCAGTAGTTCAGTGTAACCTACCCCTAAAGAAATCCACAATAAATGTGGTTGGCATATTTCAATGTCCGGTGAAGCTGGTAGTAGTCCATACAGTAGAATGATAGCTTTGACAAGTACCTGCCAAAAGTGTTGGATTAAATGCACCTTGTGTCCCTGGCAGTATTCAAACTATGACCCCGACACACTTTTTGTAAGACCAATTATAAATGCACATGTTCTTTTGGATTCTGCTCAGTGGTAGTTTTATTTTTATTACTAAATGGTATTTTTATTATTTTAAGTGTGAGAGAAAATTGCCTATGGGCTCATTCCGTTCCCCTACCCTGATCCCAATTCTCACCCACCCCCAGTAACTCTAAACTTATGTTCTGAAGCCACACCCACCCACAATTTATCCAACTGAGTCATCCCATCTTCAGCCCTTATTAATTCCATATAACCCGCCTCCTACCAATTCCCCTCACCTCCCCCACCACTCCCTTAATACTCAACTCAACCTACTCTACTTTCTATTCATGGTAACAGAAAACTTCGGACTCACCACGAAATAAATAAATATAGTATACTTTATTAAACAAACGGTAAGCGCTTTCGCGTATTCAGAGATACGCTTCCTCAGACCATAACATCAAATCAAATACTGCAAGCTTATATAGTTGAATAACCACTTAATTAAACCCAATCAAATAATTAATTAAACAATTAGGTAATCAAAAAACAGATCTTTTAAAGAAACAGCTTATAAAATATATGATTCCTAATATAAAATGCAGTATCATGCTATAGGAAATAAATACGATCTCTTTAACTGCTTACAAACCTAAAAGTACATTTATATATAGTTTAAAACTATCTAACATATAGGCAATCATGTGTACAGCCTATATATGAATTTATATATAAATAAAAACTATTAATATAAATATGATATAAAACATAGTACCTATCTACTGCTATAAATGTAGGAAAATATGTGCTCATTCAAATAAACTAATAAAGTCAATAAATAAATAAATACATATCTATTAGACAAAATGATGCTAAATCAATTCTATTAAACAATAAAAACAAACAAATACAATATCAAATTTATTTATTGACTTTATTAGTTTATTTCAATGAGCACATATTTTCCTACATTTATAGCAGTAGATAGGTACTATGTTTTATATCATATTTATATTAATAGTTTTTATTTATATATAAATTCATATATAGGCTGTACACATATTAGGAATCATATATTATCACACCCAGCCCCTCACTTCCAACCATTCTCCTTTTCATACAACCAAATCACTCCCCTCACTACCCACACAACCATCAATCCTAATATCCCCCATCTATATCCTATCAATAGTTATCTACTTTTCCCTTCAAACTTTTCTCTTGTTTCAAGCACTCTACTCCCACACTAATCAGCCATACCCCCACAAATCATATGATACTCAAACCCGATACTAAGCAGTTCAAGTACCTCGTTTTACATATTCACCAGCTAATTACAATCCTTCTATCTGGTGACATACACCCTAAACCAGGCCCCTGTACCCCCTCTCAACATCCAAATCCATTCTATTCACTTCTTTAAATGCACAAAGCATAGCTAATAAAATCCCCAACCTCCATGCTTGGCTTCTCATTAACCAACCAGATGTCCTATCCATTTCTGAAACTTGGTTAAAACCCCATATAAAGGACTCATAAATAACACCCCCAACTACTTCATCATCAGAAAAGATAGAACCCACAAAAAGGTGGAGGAGTAGCTCTCCTCTACTCATCCTGCTTTTCTGTTACTCCTTACTCTAAACCTATTCCCCAGTTCAGTAATGCTAAACTAAGTCTATTTGTATTTCAAATAAATAGACACAAACACATATGTATTGCATCCTTCTACATTCATCCTGGAGACAATATCCCAGTACTCGAAGATATTCTCTCCTGGATATTCACCAACATTAGCAATGAGACCATAATTCTGGGTGACATGAACATTAACTGGTCCTCCATTCAATCCCCAACAAATTCCCTAAATATATACCTCTATCACTTCTCTCAACTAATCAATTCCACTTCAAGACCCTCCAAACACTATTCCTCAGGTAGTACCCTAGACTGGATCTTAGTCTCTCACCTATCACTATTTCTCTGATAGTGGCACGCTCCCTGATTCCCTTAGTGATCACCACCCTCACTATTTCTCTGATAGTGGCACGCTCCCTGATTCCCTTAGTGATCACCACCCTCACTATTTCTCTGATAGTGGCATGCTCCCTGATTCCCTAAGTGATCACCACCCTCACTATTTCTCTGATAGTGGCACACTCCCTGATTCCCTTAGTGATCACCACCCTCACTATTTCTCTGATAGTGGCACGCTCCCTGATTCCCTTAGTGATCACCACCCTCACTATTTCTCTGATAGTGGCACGCTCCCTGATTCCCTTAGTGATCACCATCCTCACTATTTCTCTGATAGTGGCATGCTCCCTGATTCCCTTAGTGATCACCTCCCTCACTATTTCTCTGATAGTGGCACGCTCCCTGATTCCCTTAGTGATCACCACCCTCACTATTTCTCTGATAGTGGCACGCTCCCTGATTCCCTTAGTGATCACCTCCCTCACTATTTCTCTGATAGTGGCACGCTCCCTGATTCCCTTAGTGATCACCTCCCTCACTATTTCTCTGATAGTGGCACGCTCCCTGATTCCCTTAGTGATCACCTCCTCACTATTTCTCTGATAGTGGCACGCTCCCTGATTCCCTTAGTGATCACCTCCCTCACTATTTCTCTGATAGTGGCACGCTCCCTGATTCCCTTAGTGATCACCACCCTCACTATTTCTCTGATAGTGGCACGCTTCCTGATTCCCTTAGTGATCACCTCCCTCACTATTTCTCTGATAGTGGCACGCTCCCTGATTCCCTTAGTGATCACCTCCCTCACTATTTCTCTGATAGTGGCACGCTCCTGATTCCCTTAGTGATCACCACCCTCACTATTTCTCTGATAGTGGCACGCTCCCTGATTCCCTTAGTGATCACCACCCTCACTATTTCTCTGATAGTGGCACGCTCCCTGATTCCCTTAGTGATCACCACCCTCACTATTTCTCTGATAGTGGCACGCTCCCTGATTCCCTTAGTGATCACCACCCTCACTATTTCTCTGATAGTGGCACGCTCCCTGATTCCCTTAGTGATCACCACCCTCACTATTTCTCTGATAGTGGCATGCTCCCTGATTCCCTTAGTGATCACCTCCCTCACTATTTCTCTGATAGTGGCACTCTCCCTGATTCCCTTAGTGATCACCTCCCTATTCTTGCACACTGCCTACCCACTCCCTTACAACTATCACATAACTATATCTCCACACGCTTCCTAAAAAACTTCAAAACAAATACCTTCTCAAACTCACTAAAATCCACAAACTGGACCCCTCTAAAAACTCTCTCCCTAGATAATGCTGTTACCTACTTCAACACAACATTCTTAAACCTCCTAGATACTTTTGCCCCACTAAGAACTAAAAGAATAAAAAACAAAACTGCTCCTTGGCTAACCAAAGATACATTAGCTTCCATGAGCCTTAGAGTCAAAGTCTGGACATGCTACCAGAAAAATAAAACTCCCTTCAACCTTAGTGAATACAAAACGCTGTGCACCAAAGTCAAAAAGCTTATTATAACAGACTGCAACGTTTATTTCTCCTAATTCCAAACTAGTCACAAGAAAAATCCCAGAAAATTCTGGAATAGAATCCCCACCCTCCTTAACCCCAGCAAAAAAGAAAATCCTTGTCCTGATCCAAAGGCCCTAGACATGGATCTGGCCACCCAATTTAACTCTTTCTTCATTGACTTAATATCCAAACTAACCTCATCCTTTACTAACAATACATCCTCCATATCTACATCATCTTCTCTATTTTCCCCTACCTCCTCACTCTCAAACACTTCCACCTCCCAATCTCCCCCTTTCTGTATAAAACCCATTCCCATATTTACCATAAAAAAAACTTCTCCAAAAATTGAAACCCTGCTCCAGTGTCCCTGATAACAGTCCCTCCTAGTTTTTAAACATAGCCGCTGAAGCCATTCCCTTCCCCATCTGTATTCTAATCAATCATTCAATCCAAGAAGGCTATGTACCCCAACTTTGGAAAAAGGCCTTCATTATTCTCTTACACAAAGGAGGCAACAATAACAACATCCCAAACTTCTGACCTATCACTATCCTATCCCTCATCTCTAAACTTCTTGAAAAATGCATCCATCTTCAACTTCTACCCTATCTCACAAACAACGACCTACTAAATCCCACACAGCATGGATTTAGACCTGGCCACAGCACAACCACTGCTCTTCTCTCCTTCCTTGAAACTGTTAACAAATCCCACGACTCTGGCTGTACCGTATCTACCCCCCTACTAGACCTCTCTAAGGCTTTTGACACCAACTCTCACAACTTTCTACCTAACCAAACTCTCTAATCTAAACCTATGTCTCTTCTCTGTCAACTGGTTCACCAGTTACCTCTCCAATAGGCAACAAGCAGTAAAATGGAAAAAAGCCACCTCCTCATTCCTCATCACCCCCACAGACGTACCACAGGGTTCCATACTAGGTCCCCTTGTGTTCAATATTTTCATAAACGACTTCCACCACTCAATCCCTAATGCAAAAGTCATCTAATATGCAGATGATTCTACTATAATCTGCTCTGCCACCTTAATCCCCAGCCTCATGAAGCTAACCCAAGACACTTTCTGGATGTTAGACAACCACCTAACATTCAATGCTTCAAAAACTAAACTTATATTTACTCCTTCTAAAACTACCACCATAGACAAACAAAATAATTCTCCATCACCAGCCAGAATAGCACATGCCTCAAATTAGTAGCCAAGGCTAAACTACTAGTTGTCCATATCAATGACCAGCTTAAATTCAGTGCCCACCTACAAGTAAACATAAAAAAAAAAAAACACCAGAAATTTGGTATGCTATTTCGCCATAATCGTTACCTCACACCCTGTACCAGGTTCATTCTCTCTACCACATACCTCATCCCCTCTCTCTTATATGGCGCCCCACTCTTTACAAACATACAATCCTCTCTTAAGACTAAACTATCTGTCTGCTATAATAAAATTGCCAAGTTTGCCTCAAGCTACAAATATTCTACCTATCACGCCCTTCACAAACTAAATTGACTAGAGCTGCCCAAATATTTCACCTACATTCAACTCATTCAGGCTGACAAACATATTTTCAGTCCCTCCCTCTGTCCCTCCCTTTCTTCCTCATTTAAAATGCGCCTTCCTGATCGTCTCCTAAGATCCACCAATCAAAGCCTGATTGAACTGCATAAATCCACCCCTTCTTCAGGCACAAATCTCCTAGCCTTTGCCTTAGCTCGCCAATGGAACTCCCTACCACCACTCATCCCTACCACCACTAGCCATCCTATCTTCCGATCCTTACTTCACTCACATCTAACATCTCTCTGGGAATGCTCCTGTTCCCAGCCCACTTAATTTCTTCTCCCTATATTTCCCACTCTGCTCCTCTCCCCCCCTCCAACCCCCACTTCTGCCTCACACTCATGCTCCACCTCCTCACCACCAATCTTCTCTTCTTCTCCCTCCTCATCCCTCTGCACTTATCCCTCCCACTGTCTTAACCTACTAACACTCTCAGGCTTCCATGCACTCATTGGCCTGCTGTTATATTTGTATAGCAAGAACAATTATATTTGTAAATAATTACTTATGTTTTACAACTTTTACTTGTTGGATCTCATGAATTTTATTGTTATATGCTATGTCTTACCTGTACTTTAGCATTTCTATGTAACCCACACTGTGATTATGAGTATTGCTTTTATGGAGCTTTTCTCCCTAAGACTCCATTGAAAATGGGTTCTTCTTGGCCCAATGGACCATCCTGGTAAACCAACTGCAAATAAATAAATATGCTCTTTTGTCTGTTAATTTGGAGGTGAGAGAGAAAGATGTGGTGTTGAAGAGGGTAGGAAGTCATTTCAAAGTGTTTTTATATCATGTTCATGTCACCAGACTTCTTATGCTGTCTCATTTATAATGATTATTTAACCTAAAGGAGAATTTCCTGGTCTTTAATACCTGGTTTTAGCCTAGTTTATGTGGCTATTAGCTTGTCAGGGGTGTATGAGGCTATGTAGGCATGTAACTGTAGTAGTTTATTGTAGATGCCCCAAAGATTTAAGTTCATCCAAAGTAGACTATCACATTGGTTGAGTGGAAGAGGAGTACCAGTGGTAGCTGAGGTGACAGAGTTGTAAGTGTGAAGGTCCAGGATTAGGATGTATATAGAAGTTACCTGGCACTTGCTCACTAAGTCAGCACTAAAAATTTAAAAGCACTACACCCTCACAAACTCCCCTTGAGTACCTTCCCCATTGGCCCTTTTTTTCAATAAGAAAGGAATTCCCGGTACTATTCTAGCATGTCCAAAGGTCAGTTGTCAATCTCCTCTCCGGTCCAGCTGGTGAATCTGTGAATCTTGAGGCAATGTTACAACTGCCTCATGTACACAGACAACCCTCTCCTCCTCCCAACAAATTCCAACACGTGTGAGAGATGAAACCATATAGCAAAACTGGAGGCTAAGCTCTCTCAACTCAGTACTGGCATAAACGGTCAGGAGGAGAAGGAAACCACATTCACTGCAATTCCAGTCTCACATAGACCTACCACGACAGCAAACCAAACACATAAACACACAAAAACATACTCGGGGGCTCTAAATAAAAATCTGCCTAAGCAGCAGAGACCTCCAAAGTAGACACCCAAGCAACCGCTACCCCAAAACAAAACACGTGCAACACATAGCTCACAAAGCCAGTGTGCTGAACAGTCACAGCCCTTAAGGCTAAACAACACACCTGATACACTTGTAATAGGTGACTCTATCGTCAGGCACACTGACGTCCCGCTCACCAGGCTGAACAAGGAGAAGGTCACGGTGAGCTGACTGTTGGGCGCTAGGATCCGCCACATAACACAAGCACTCAGTCACTCCAAGGCAAGTACAAATATGACTCAGTTATTGTCCATGCTGGTGTGAATGACGTGAGACGTACCTCCCTGGACTACATGAAAAGAGACATAGAGGAGCATGTAGCCCAGGCCGGTATGACCCTGACCTTGAGTAGCATCTTACCCTCACCAAGAATGATGCCACAATATGAAGACAAGATGATCAATTTCAACAATTGGCTTAAGTACTGGAGTCATTCAAAGGGGATCCAATGCTTATCAGCCTGGGATGACATGCTCGACAAGCCACGATGCTTCACTAGGGACGGCTTGCACCTGTCACCCCTGGGCTTTCGGATATTGGCAAAGGCTCTTGCTACCCCCATAGTGCCTTTTTTAGGCAAGGCTCAAAAGACAAACCCACCTCCATAGGTATCACAAGGGATAAGAAACTAAGAGTAATGCTACTCAACGCCAGACATCTAAACCTCAAGATGCACACACTCGAAACTCTGCTTAGCATGGAGAACATCGATATCTGTGCAGTAACAGAAACCTAGATCAAGGCTCCCGAAAGCACCCCAGCACTACCAGGTTATACCTCATACCATGCTTTTCGACCCCAAAACTTGGACTGAACCACAAAAGGAGGGGGAGTATCAATATTCATCAAAGATACCCACACCTCCAGGTTGATGGCACAGCACGAAGCATCAGAGACTATCCATGTGCAACTAATAGTGGGTAAAACTGTCTTCCAGTTTATAGCCTGCTACAGACCACCCTCCCAAACCCAGGAACCCCACTTGGCTTTCCTGTGAACACTGGAAAATATGAAGGTCTCTCCAAACACCATTATATTGGGCGACTTTAACTACTCAAACATAGACTGGGAGCATTACTCTAGCTCCAACACCCTAGCCCAAAGGTTCCTAGAATTTATAAACTCAAATGCTATGGAACAACTTGTTACCACTCCCACAAGAGGGGAAAACATACTGGATCTGATCATCACCAACATGGGGACTCTATGCTCCAGACCAGAAGTGTATCCCTCACTGGTAAGATCAGACCATAAACTAATCTCACTGGATATTCATATCCCGACCCCACCCCCTGCCCAGAAAACCACAGTGAAAAACTTATCTAAAACAAATTTCACACTCCTCAAAACCGAGGTGGAATCCTTCAAAGCCCCCGGGCCTGTGGAAAATACTGCCCAGACCGCAGAATCCTTTATAAACGCATTCTATGAATACCTTCAGGAATGCATGGATCATGCAATCCAAAATAAAACCAAGACCCAATCCTCCAAAGGCAGACATCCTGTCTGGTGGACTCCAGCCATAAACAAACTATACAATAGAAGGAGGAAGCTACTACATGATGGAGCAAAATCCCAAAAAGGGAAGGCATCTCTGATCAGTATTAGCAAAAAACTACGGGCACTCATAAAATCGTCTAAGGCCAGCTTCAAGAGAAAAATTGCACAGGACACTAAGGATAATCACAAGGCTTTCTTTAGTTATATTAGGAACCTGGGTGGGAATTCCCAGATATGCTCAGAATTAGTCCAAAATGACAAAAAAATACACCAAACCCACAGACATTGCCAACGTCCTAGCTGACAGGTTCAGCGCAAACTCCCCCCCCCCCCACCAAAAGGGCAAATATCTATCCCAGCAGAGTGCTGCCCCCCTGACATCTCAGATGCTCAGGTAAGAGCCGCCCTCTCCAAAGCAAAAAACACAGCATCAATAGGAACAGACGGTGTCCCGGGCTGCATCCTACATGAACTCCAAGAAGAGCTAAATCCAAACATAAAACTACTGTTCAATCTCAGCCTTACTACAGGATATGTACCCAAAGAGTGGCGTACAGCAACAGTGGTCCCTCTCCACAAAGGTGGCACCTCAACGGATCCTGGAAACTATCACCCCATAAGCCTGAATAGTTTGGTCTGCAAAGCTATGGAAAGGATCATCATGGACCTCATAAATAAAGATATTGGGGACCTACAGACACTGCATCCTACCCAGTTTGGCTTTGTTAAGGGCAGATCCTGCCTCTTAAACCTGGTCAATTTCTTTGAAACAGTCACCAAGGCCATTTACGAGGGGAAGGTGGTCCACACAGCCTATCTGGACCTCGCAAAAGCCTTTGATACAATACCCCACTCGGGCATTATAGATAAGCTCACCAGCTTAAATATAAACCCCTATGTCACTAGATGGGTTGCAAACTGGCTCAAGGACAAAACCCACATGGTTAGAATTGCTGGAGCCATGTCAAACTCCAAACCAGTTACAAGTGGCGTCCCACAAGGCTCAGTCCTGGGACCTCTCTTGTTCGGTATATATTTCTTGGAGGTACAGGCCAACACAGAAGGACTGTGGCTGACCAAGTTCGCAGATGACTGCAAACTGGGTGCCATAATCGACTCTCCAGCTGACACAAGCATCCTCCAAAAGGGCCTCATCGAAACAGACAACTGGTGCCAGAGCCATGGCCTCAAGCTAAACGCCAAAAAGTGTATGGTCATCCCCTTTGGCAAAAACAAAGTGTCCACAAATTACCACATAGGTTGTAATCCATTAAGTACAGAAGAAGTAATTAGGGACCTGGGGATCCAAGTTGATAGCAATCTCTCATTTGACAACCACATGGTCAAAGTGGTGAGAAAAACATTTTATATAGCCGACCTAATCATGAAGGGATTTACATCTAGATCAGGGGAGGTCATTGTGCCTCTTTACTCATCCCTCATCAGGCCCATAATTGAGTACAATGCCCCTTTTGGGGTGTACCTTACCAGACACCTGCAGCAACTGAAAGACCCCAAAAGTACCTCACCAAGAGGATCAAAGGGCTCAAACAGATGCCATATGCTGCCCGGTTAAAGAAACTCCAGCTCTACTCAGTGGCATACCGCCTGCTCAGAGGCAATCTGTGCCTGATGTATAAACCCATGTCCAACCCGGAATTAATGGACATGCTGCACCTCAGAAAATCCAAATCCCATCGAGCTACGCGCTCAAGAGACTTGAACCTCAGCACTGAAATAAATAGAACATGCTGAAGGGACAGATTCATAACTCAGAGGCTCCCTTCACTCTGGAATAAAATCCCAGTCCAGGTTAGGCAGAGTCCCTCATTGACTCTCTTCAAGAGGAATCTTGATGAGTGGATGGGAGATTGTAGGTTTACCCCAGGTATCACTTCTGTGTCACTGTTAGACAGAGGCACAGTATACTAACCTTGAAAAAGGGCATAGCAAAATAAATTTAAAATGGGTGGCGAAAGCCAAACACACTCTGGCTAGGCTTATAAATGCCCTAGGGCAGATAGCCTAGTATGAACCTATGAACCTATGAACCTATGAACCATCAAGAGTAAGCTTAGATGAGAGGTGGGTGTAATGAAATCATTTTTTATATTTAGTTTGCATGCAGATAATTTAAAGCTGAAATGTGTTTTTTCTTTGGTGTACTAGTAATTAAAGAAAGTATGGTATGCGATAGACTATAGGCTGGATATTATATCAAGGTGAGAGGGGGATGATTTACAATAATGGTGTAGTGTTCTGGAGGTGACTGTGCAGTTGCATAACAATGGAGTGTGATAAGATGTGGCATTGACAAGAATAGATAATAGAAATAGAGAGAGTAAGTGAATGTGTAACATTATGTAGTTAGTCCGGAAAAGTTGGTTCGAAGAATTTAATAAGGGGAGAGCAGTACAATAAATTCATGTATTGTTGTTTAAACTAAGGTGGGTAGATGGAATAATAGGGGGAGGGGTTAAGTAAACTGAGGAGTGATGGACTAAAAGAAAGGTAATGTGATGTAATATAGCTATGTATAACATGAAAGTGCAAATAGGGTGCTTGTAATGTGTTTGACTTGTTGCAGGTGTGGAGTGGGTGTACTACGGGAAGTATAAATGTAGTCGTAATGGAGGTGGATGGGAATTGGGGGCAGGGTAAGGAAGTGAATTGATCCTGATCTAAATGAGGACAAACAGCATGTTCCAGGCCTTAGGACCAGTGCATGGCCAAAAACAATCAATAGAGTTGGCACTGCCAGACTTTGCATGCAACTAACTAAATGATCGTACTAGTATATATGCAAAAATAAATCTTACACTATGTAGTAAAAGTAGTTGACTAAAACAATAATGGTAGAAGGACATAATAGTAATACAGCAAGTACTTATCATAGAAAAGGGAAAAAAGCTAAGCAACGTGAACTGTCTATATAGGCAAAGAGGGAGATTCACAGCAGCAGAAAATGGAAAGAGGAATTAAGAAAGTGTGGGCTACCAGCAAGAGCAGGGTGTAGCTAACTGATTAAAGAGGGAAGAGCAGTGGAGGCTATTTTTGGTTCTAGTTCTGAAAGCCAGAAGAAAGCAGACCAGTAAGTATTGGCCAAGCAGAGGAGATGCATTAAATTTGGTACCATTTTAAACAGAGCAAGATCAGAATAACAAAAAGAACAAGTGATTCCCCCTTAAAATGAATAAAATGACAAGTTGCTTTCATTCACAGTTAAGTGAGCACCCAGCAGTTATAGCTACTTTGCTAGTGGAGTGCACCTCAGATGTCTGATTGTGACAAAACCAATGGTTACAGGAATATATTTTGAGTTTGTTTTACCCAAAAAGTCACCAGTGTAGTCACAGTAAATTATCCCAGCTTAATTGTGACACAAATGGAGACTTGTCCTGCTAACCTGATGTTTAAAATGAGCGCATGACAACAGGGTAAAATACTTTCATCTAGAGACAACTTCCAGCCTCTCTCAGCAGTATCAGCACTTTTTTGACTGGACACAATTCAAATGTTTGACTGCAATAAAAAGGTCCCATATTACATGTATTTCAACTTCATTGCACACAAACAGTAGTCACCATAAATGACACAGACTTGCTTCACAAAAAATCACAACAGTATTACATAGCTAATGACCAAACAAATGAAATCAACTTTCATCAAAATATAGCCACATACTCAGTAGTTACAACGCATTTTTTGTCTGCAAACATTTCAGATGTCTGTCTGCAATAGCATAAAGCAAAATGAAATAAAATCAGTACAGTGTATTTCAATTTTGATTTATAAACACAAAGGTGCTCACCAGCCGCCTGATAGCAGAGTTCTGCCACCCACTCTCAACCTCTAAGCCTAATAATAAGAGACAACAATCCAAAATCAGGGACATATTTTAAATATTAATATTTCAGTGTTCAATAGGCCACAAACTCCTCAACAGAGACCTTAAAAGAGTTTACCACCTCTTAAGGAACACCAAAAACCCTGTCACTAATTCCTTTATCTATGTCAGCCCAGGACTTATCTAAACTGGAAGCCATTCCAATCTCTAATAATAATTTTTCCCTAAATTATCAGACATATGATGGAAGGTGCTTTTTTGCAGTGCAGTGTTGCATACAATCATATTAAAAAACACAAAATTCTAGTACTTTCACCATGCTCTCTAAATTTCAAACCCAAGGTAGCCAAATCCACATCATTCATGCTTTTACTCCAAATTATAAGGTCAACTCTTACCAACCTATATTGAATAGAGTACAATGACAGTTGTTCCAGTCTATTTTTGTAGTTCAGAAGTTTTTCTTCATCATTCTGTTTAGTGTAAAACGTTTACATTTTTCCAACCAGAACAATTGGGAGCAGTTATAAACACAGGTGGATGCACAGTATTCTATAGGAATTCTTACAACCATCGGATAAATAGGAATTAAGGCTCTCACATCACAACTGATGATGCTGAGTAGAATGTCACTAATCACTGAGTAACACTTCTTTGTCGCTAATAATATATTGGCATCATATTTAAATTTGCTATTCACTGTAAAAACATAGATAACTAACATTATTTTCACAAGTTAAAACAACATTAACCAATAAATATGAGAATAATGGATTGTAATAAGCAACATGAAACAAGTACATTTTTTGAATCGTGTACTACGTGAGTTTATTCAATGTCCAGGAATACATGCTTTCCAGATTACATTGTAAACTGGCTTGATCATTTATAAAAACAATATTTGACCCATTCATGGCATACTCAACAAACTTATTCACTAACCTGCCATTCTGATTTGAAAAGTCGGACATAAACATACTGAACAGGTAAGGTCTAAGCACTGACCTCTGGGAAGCCCCCACTGGAATATTCCTATTCTTAAATATAAAATCCTCAGTTTTAACCTTAAAGGACCTCTCAGTCAGCCAATTAGCAACACACTTAAGGATATAGTGACTAATACCGAAATTATACAAAATGAACAAAATTTCTAAGTGTGGCACAGAGTCAAAAGCCTTGGCTAGGTCCAAGTAGATCACATCATCTGTTAAACCTACATCCATAGAGTCCCAAATGTTCTAACTGAATTTCAGCTTAACAAACTGGTCAGATCTTAATAAACTGGTCAGATAAGATCTCCTTTGAGAGACTCCATACAGAAAAATATTCATTGTATTACATAACTCTATAAATAAACTATTTCCTCTGTAAAAGACATCACTACGTCCCTTTCTTCACTTACAGATAATGTATAGCCTTTATCCGCACTAGATACAGTAGAATTATACCCTCTGGCTTCTGAATGGAATGATGCATAAACGAGGTATCAGATTTAGTACTCATATGCCTGCCACTCATGTATATAAATTTTGGTCAATCCTCTGAGACTCAGTACAGCTTTATACATTATGCATAAGGGATATAGCCTTTAATTCTGTTTGCTATCTGCAAATAGAATGCCTTATCTTAGTTCTAATATCTTTGTTAAAAATGATTATAACAATGGGAAAGACTGAAGCATAGCATGTGGAAAAGAAATTCCTGACATCTGATATCACTATTTGCACTTCACTGGAGACGGATGATTGATAAAGCCAGATGGTGGTATCAATCCCAAAGAATAATGCATATAAACTAACTAACATCACAACAGTCTTTGAGGCTTTCTTCTCAATAGTGGTTTCAGGATCTTGTTTTGAACTTCGTATCTGTGTAGCCCGTTTCCCATGGAAATACAAAAGTAATAAAATGTTTGTACTAGCTAGAACCATGATTATGACAAATACAAGATCTCTAGCAAAAATTGCAAAACCATTTGCTTGAAATGACATTTTATTGGGAAAGATTACTAGGCAATAACCAAGATTGTAAAAATGTTTTATTTCAGAGGTATTTCTAGTAGACTCTGAAAAAACTGCTCCAGTGATATATACTGAAGTGTTTAGAAATATCAGAAAAAATGTTATCGGAATAAGGAATGTCTGCATTTTGTTTCTTAAGCAGAGCCATTTTGGATTTGTAGAGGCAAGTGTGACATATTGGAAGCAGCTCATGAGACATGTTAAGCAGATGGACATGGATCTAGATAGCCTAAATGAAAAGGTAATTACTTTACAGCCAGTATTATTAAACAGGTTTGTAACTCCAAACACAAATATAGACTGAGGCAGTCCTCTTGTTAGAACCATAATTAAGTTTGCACAGGCTACTTTCATAAGAATTAAATCTGAGGTCTTCATTTTCTGCTTGCAACATACAGTTCCACAGAAATATAAAATTATGACACTGTTGCCAAGTATTCCAGTAATTGTCATTTTTAAAAGTATAATGCCCTTCAGCAGATTGTAGAGATCCATTGGCACATGCCACTAATATGCAGTTTCTGTCATTGGTCTAGCAGACCTGCAAAACAATTGTATTGTGAATAATTGTTTTAAGTATTCAGTGTTTTCATTCTAAAGACAAAGCTACTATGACAGTTACTATGCAGTTATCTAATATTAAAAGCATGAATATCACATATCAGGCTTTTGAACATCTATTTTAATTTATGAATTGCTAAACAATGTCACAAAATAAACATGTATTATGTAACATCTCGTGTTAAGCGCCAAACCTAATACTAACATGGAGTTTACCTCAGACAGTTTGTTTACACAATTGCAGATACATTTTGCAGACTAGTTAAGTGTAAGAAATCAAGTCAATTGGTTCAGTAAATACTGACTTTATTAAAGAAATAATGATGGATGAGCACACAATCTATAATGGAGCATAATCAGATCCAGCAACTGAAATCCATGGATAATGATGATAGAGGCCAGAGGAGCTCAGCTGTGACAGGGAAGGCAGTGCCCAGGTCTGGATTCAGACATAGTTTTGCTGCACTGGCATAGAGTGAGGGAGGTGAGAGGGTTACAGCTAATCCTGATATTAAGCCACTGACCCATATCATACTATACTGATATCATACTATACTATCATACTATACTGATATCATACTATACTATCATACTATACTGATATCATACTATACTGATATACTGTACTGATATCATACTATACTGATATCATACTATACTATCATACTATACTGATATCATACTATACTGATATACTGTACTGATATCAAACTGTACTGATATACTGTACTGATATACTGTAGTGATATACTGTACTGACATCATACTATACTGATATCATACTATACTGATATCATACTATACTGATACACTGTACTGATATACTGCACTGATATACTATACTGATATACTGTACTGATATACTGTACTGATATCATACTATACTGATATACTGTACTGATATCATACTATACTGATATCTTACTATACTGATATACTGTACTGATATCATACTGTACTGATATACTGTACTGATGTCATACTATACTGATATACTATACTGATATACTATACTGATATACTGTACTGATATACTATACTGATATCAAACTGTACTGATATACTATACAGATATCATACTATGCTGATATACTGTACTGATATCATACTATACTGATATACTGTACTGATATCATACTATACTGATATACTATACTGATATCAAACTGTACTGATATACTGTACTGATATACTATACTGATATCAAACTGTACTGATATACTGTACTGATATACTGTACTGATATACTATACTGATATACTGTACTGATATACTGTACTGATATCATACTATACTGATATACTATACTGATATACTGTACTGATATCATACTATACTGATATACTATACTGATATACTATACTGATATACTGTACTGATATACTATACTGATATCATACTGTACTGATATACTATACTGATATGCTATACTGATATACTGTACTGATATCATATTGTACTGATATACTGTACTAATATACTATACTGATATACTGTACTGATATCATACTATACTGATACACTGTACTGATATCATACTATACTGATATACTGTACTGATATACTGATATACTATACTGATATCAAACTGTACTGATATACTGTACTGATATACTATACTGATATACTGTACTGATATCATACTATACTGATATACTGTACTGATATACTATACTGATATACTGTACTGATATCATACTATACTGATATACTATACTGATATACTGTACTGATATACTGTACTGATATACTATACTGATATCATACTGTACTGATATCATACTATACTGATATACTGTACTGATATCATACTATACTGATATACTGTACTGATATCATACTATACTATCATACTATACTGATATCATACTATACTGATATACTGTACTGATATCATACTATACTGATATCAAGCTGTACAGATATCATATTGTACTGACATACTATACTGATATACTGTACTGATATACTATACTGATATACTGTACTGATATCATACTATACTGATATACTGTACTGATATCATATTATACTGATTAGCTATTCAGGGTTATAGTGAGGATCAAACATTAAAAAATGTGCCTGTTAACAGCTGGCATCCAATGCAGATCCCACTGAATAGATGTACTGACCTGTGTCCCAGTCAGCATCCTGGCTACCAGCTCACCATCTGAAAGCCTGGTGTAGATAACTTCACAGTTATCCAACCAAGGGAGTAACCAGTGCCTCAGCCCCCATTGCTAACTCTGTAGACATAGTCACAAGACACCTTATCCAGTAGGTGTTTTAAGGTGAAGGTATGAATGTGTACGAGTCACAAGTAGAATTCCAGACATGACTACACCAGATTTTTTACTGGAGTAAAAGGTTCTCTGCATGTCACTGCTAATATCGTTCATTTGACATATTCCAGCATGACCCCAGACATTCCTAATCCCTTTTTGGATTGTTTGCTTCTTGAAGGTCACTTGTTGGGATGACCCATGATGTCTATTCCTTTCTTTTCTTGTGTGTTAAACCCAGTTCTTGATGTCAGTTCCCATTTTCACTTAGATTTCCTCTTCCAAGTACTACTTTACATTTCTTTTCATTCCTTTAGTCTTGTCAACCCCCAAATTATCTTTTACACCCACCCTGTTTTTGCACCTTAATGCTGAGAAGGGACATACTTTTCCCTCTAGCCAGACTGCAATGCCATGGACACAGTCAACCGTATGTAAGCCATTATTAGTCCCTTGTATCCAGTTTGTTATAAAGTTATATACCCCAGCCAGTGTAATTACTAAAGCAACAGCCCAGGAATATTTTGTTTTCTCTAATAACTTGTTTATTAATGTCTGATGAACAGCAGCTAAAGCTGCTTCTCCAAGTCCAACGGTTTAGGGATTCTTTCAAAGAAAACTGTTAGGTTCACTTTAGCCAAAATTCCATGAATCCCAGAGGCCCACTAAGGCTTACAGTAGCCTCCTTTAGAAACAATTTATAATTTTCCATCTATCTGACATGATAACAGATTTCTATCTCTCCCACAGTTCTTCATGTGGTTGTAAGAAACCCTCTTATCTCATAATTCCTGCTAAAAGTAATGGGGGTCCTTTTTATATGCTACATTCAGTTTTGTGAGTTATTTTAGTGTTGAACATCTCTTCAGGTGCAGTCACTAGTTTGATTAGGGTACATACTTGTCCTCTTCCTTAATAAATACTTAACAAATAAATCATTTACTACTTTTGCCAGAGTCTGCTACTTGTAATTAGCATTTAACAGTGCTCCTATTAAATTTCACTAACTTACCTGCTTGCCTTTGGTGTTTTTTTTGGTCCTTTATGGAAAATAAATGATATAATCCTTTTCTTTATTGAGTTGCTACCTTTTCTTTCAAGTCATTAGCGAAAACATGAATGTGGAAGTTGTAATATTGTGTGGCACACCATTCAAAAGGGATACAGAGATATCCTTACTTTTAAACCTATCCACTAGGTAGTAATTTCCTGACTGCAGTACACAATAGACACAATTAACAGTCACTTTCTGTGATTTTTGAAAAAGCAGCAGAATAAACTGGGGTCTTCGTGCAAAAAATGCTGTGCTACACCCATTGCAATGCACATTGCAAACAGAAAAAAAAGCACAGGACTATCAAACATCACATAAATGCAGCTTCAGAATATGTCAGAGAAGCAATGTAGACTGCAGGTGCTGTTACCCCCTAGGCAATATGTTGTATCTTATAATTGCCAATTTAATTTCTCCAAGACGTTTGCCAGTATGGGGTAAACATTTAAGTGAAAGAAGAGTAATGCAGGATGCTACAACTTCACAAGTAGTACTTAATGTATGCCTGTGTGCAAACAAAAATGTTTTACATTTTCTTTTCATGTTGCCAGGGTACAAGTAAAAGGAACAGTATGAATCAAGAAAAAAATAACAGCAATATAGCTATCGAAAAACTATAAAAAGAAAAACAAATGAAAATGCCCTGGAACAATTAAAATGGACATTAAAGTCAATGGGAAGTGTACAAATTACAAGGCTATTGTAACTATCGTGCACACATCACAGTATCAAAACACAGAGACATCACATTATTTGACATTCAAATGAAAAGTACAGAAACAGATGACACACTGACAGACCTCCTATGCTGTCATGAAGATGCCTTGTACTGCAGTGTAGTGAGAATGTCTTTGTACAATTATGTGAACAATACACAAACTGAGTAAGAGAAATAGAGTCAGTGAGCAAGCCAGGAAAACTGTCGCTGTATCGCATTTTTTTTTTCATTATTGATATTTATTGTTAGTATAAGGTTGTGCAGTCTGAAGTTAGCTCGTCCAATCAAAGACTTTCAGCTAGAACCTAATGAGACATTGCCTTGTATTCCAGACAGAGGTCATATCCAAACTATGAAAAATAGAGCAGAATGTAAATTTCTGAAACCATGTAGAATAACTTAAGTTCCCCTATACTGAGATTTTTTTTTGTAGTAAATCATTGCAAGTTGTTTTATATGGCTTGAATATGAAATATGTTTTTGTAGACACAACCAGGTGGAAGGCTAAATTGCTATCTATCAGAGTCCTTAGATTTTTAATAATGTGTCTTTTTGATACCTCATTTGTTGACATTAAAGGTGAGGTCAGTTACTACTGCGATACGTACAGAACACCGAATGACCATGTGGAAGTTCAGCATGTTTTTACTGAGATGATTATGTTACTTAGTGTGCAGTCATTAGCCTATCTGGGACACATTCCCTAGTTATAAGAAGAACTGCTCAAAATGATAGGATTCCACCAAAGAGCCATGTGGAACACCACTGATGATCTCCACCAAAGCGCCATGTGGAACACCACTGATGATCTCCACCAAAGAGCCATGTGGAACACCACTGATGATCTGCACCAAAGAGCCATGTGGAACACCACTGATGATCTCCACCAAAGAACCATGTGGAACACCACTGATGATCTGCACCAAAGAACCATGTGGAACACCACTGATGATCTCCATCAGACAAGACTGGTAGCTCCTCCATCCGGACTTACTGTGTCCTGTTGTCTAATGAGTATTTTATTTTTCATTATGCAGACTTTATTCATTATTCATATGCAGACTGATATTTAATACGCTTATTTCAGTTATTCCTTTATCTAGGGTATTGGCAGATACCTTTAGAAAAGTCATGAAACTCTGTGTTAGCAGTAATCATATATGTACTTCAATGTGATGTCTCTCTTTATCTCTTTAGTACTCAAACATACATATTTGCTTACTGTGAAGCTTGCATATTTTTTTCTGCAAGCAGGTGGATAAATACTTTGTTTACTAATAACATGTTATATCTACATTTTCTTATACTAGTAAAGATTAGATTGCACTACGAATCATAGAGAAACACTCAGATGTACTCAACCAGTAGTAACTTCACCCAGATGAAAAAAAATACCCTGATTCTTATACATACTATTTTCATGGTGGCACAACTTCAGAGTCAGGGTTGAGATCTCACTCTTACAAGGACATAGCATGAATAAAAACTGTAAAGAATCATTAAAAAGTACATGTCATTCTGATGAAGGCACATAAAAGTGACTGCAGCTTCTTGTCTACAACTTTTAAAGACAGCAAAGCTGGGATTAGTATGAGTTTTTGAAAAAACATTATAAACATGAGAAAACATAAACTGAAGGTACAATGTGGATGAATGACTGGAGAAACAAGGACATTTTCCTTTTTGCTGACAGAAAGAGTGAAAGGGTGTCAACTGAGTATTGAAACCGAACAGTCATTTTGAATATTTTCTATTGTGAAAAATAATGACAACTGAAGAATGCATGGGATATACATAACATAATTCTTATAAGGATGAAAAAATAAAGCTGTTACTTAAAATGGATGTTAAGCTTATTAAATTGCTAAGGTAATAGATGCACCAGTTTACTGTCAAAAATGTATATTTCCAAGTGACAATAACTATAACATGAGCTGAGTAACAGATAACCTTAGCCATGTCTGAGCAGAACTACTAAAGCCTTAATAAATCATGTAAACATACTTACTTTGGAATCTATAATCGATATACAAAAATGTGCTGCAGTTCTTTTTCTGCAGGTTAAATTAGCTGTGGTGATTCTTCTCCATTATTTTAAATATGAACAAGTAAAACACAACAGCCTGTTCAGTCTGTCAGTAATATTGTACAACCAAAGGTAGTACAATAGCAAAAAGTAGAAAAAGGCAAGAGGCTGAGAACTTCAAACAAATGGTAATTTCAGAGTCTCAGAGCTTTAGTATGCAGAAGCAACTGATTTTAGAAACTGCTGCATTTTATCCTTCATGAGATCTGCTGTACTTTGTCTTAATATAACAATTACTTTAACATATTTTTTGTGAGCAGTATTTTATTCTATCCAACAATTTTAGTTACATATGCTTAATAAGAAAGCAGATAAAAGTAATGCCTGCCCACTATAAAATTAAGTAATAATACATTTACCATTTGCATGTCAACATACATCAATAATTCATCTGTACTTAGAACAGCCATCTACCATCTTCCAGTACTTCTTTAATATAAATTTGAATAAGCATTTTCAGCTATATATATATATATATATATATATATATATATATATATATATATCCAACCCACTAGAACCCTCCCATCTTCTAATAAGTCACTCGGGTATGATGATGATGATGATGAAAATAACAGCCAATGAAGCACGCAGTCCTTCAGGTGTGCATGTCAAAGAGTTGCATGGCTACAAAGAAATGAAACAAGTTTATTGTGCAATTCCTGGAAACCATAATGAGAAGGCCTGCTGCACAATTAGTATTAATTTTAGTGGTTCAAGTAAACCTTCAGAAATAACCAGAGGGAATTAACCACAGAGAGAAACGGTGTAATGGGGTTGTTCCATGTTCAGAGTTTCAGTAATAACATGTTTTTTCCTTGAGTAAACACAGATATTTCACAGCACGTTAATATTGTTGAGCCTTGGCTTTAGCCTTTCACTCTCTTGCTCCCTTTATTGAATTCCAGATAAAAACATGCTTCCCAACAAATCTTATCCAACATCCTGGTGAAGCAGAAGGGTGTTGTGGCTGTTTTGCAATCAGTCTTGCTTGATTTTCCTAGAAAAATAAAATAATCATCTCCATCAAGGGAAATAATGCTGTATGCTTTGAGAACTATAATTCAGTTTTTAATACTGTCAGTGCCTTCTAGTTATTAACAAAACAATGAAAACATGTAGTTCAGATTCATCAGTTAGACCAGGACTACACCGTGAAAGTGAGAGTCAGTGTTTTGGCAAAGAACTCTGCATCTGTGAAAGTTGTTTGGCTTTGCTACATCAATTTCTTTGTGAGGTGAAACATTAACTCATTTAATTCATTCACAGTAATGCATGCAAATATTTCCTGAAAAGGTCAGAAAAGCCACCATTATTCCATGTCAGCAGCATTGTATTCTGAGAATTGATATTATCTCATTACCAAAGTATCAAATGGGCACCGGTTTATCACATTGTAGTGCTGACAGGACAACAGTAGCCAAATGCACTTTAACCAGCAGTTCTGTTTTTCTTACAATTCATGGACAAGATGTGAAATATTCACAGATATTTCTTTAACCGAACCAAAATGTTTGTATAAAGTAAAATACTGTGCTTATGCAACTGATACAATAAAAATGTACCAACTAAATTGTTTTACATTGCGTTAGTGAGGTAGCATTCATATTGAATAGTTTAATAAATACCACCCTATTTAACGCTGAATTTGAAAACAATGGGGCTGTAACTTATAAAATATGTACATTTTCTTTAGATTGTCAAGTCTTTCCAAAATAGTAATAGATTATATACATAGAAAGACAGGTAAAAAGATGTAGGTAGACTGACATACAATATACAGACAAGCAGATATATTTATATGCACAACTGATATATATATTTATTTATTGCACACACACACACACACACACACACACACACACACACACACACACACACACAGTGCTATATATTATACATATGTCAGTTCTACAAAACAAAGTTTCACTAAAATTAATTCATCAAACTGTACTTACTGATGCCATATTCCTTCAACTTCTTAAATAAAATAAATAAAATAAGCACTTTTACTAGGGAGGCACAGGAGGGTGTCCTCATGCTCCAGCAAGTGATATATATGGATGTAAGTTACTGTATGGAATGTACAGTGTTTCAACACCCTTCAGATTGACATCCTAACACCTGTTATCCTATACTTTGTGCATTATAATATTTTAATATTTCAGTAGCTGATGCTAGCCTTTTACAACAGAATAATGTATTAAAATGCAGTTATTTTCAGAATTTAAGAAAACGTACTTTTGTCTTTCTCTTACACTTTGCCTATTTGCCCTTTTGTTAAGCTTTATGTTAAAAAAACATTTTATCTAACTTGCCCAGTTTTTACTACTATGCCATCTTCAGAATCCATGTTGATTGTGGAGATGCATTTTTAAGGAAACAACAGTACTCTTTAATATTGCATCTCTTTTTTTTCATAACTGTATTGTCTAACAATATCAAGTTAAAAAAGCATTGTCAATACCAAACAATATAACACATTGTGCAGATTGCAAACAAAGCATTCAAAGAAGAAACGGTCATCACTACTGGACCCATTTTAGATGAAGAAAAAGCAAAGATGCAGTGTTATTAAAGTGCATAATCAAAAATGCTTTAGAGGGAATGACCCAGATGATACATAATGTAGGCTATGGTGTTTGAATGGCTGTAAAGCAATAATATGGAGGGTATCTACTGGAACTGGAGGGGCTTACAAATAAGCAGAAGTGAAGGAATATTGTGTTGAAAACAAGGCAATTAGGAGACAAACAAGTGGATGTGGAGAAAGGAAAAGATTTGAAGCAGAATTCATGCAGAAAGAAAAATTATGGAGGTTAAAAGGGAGATCCCAAATGTATTGCAGAGGAAGGCTCATATTGGAGCATTACCCTCACAAGGAGGAAGGGTACTAGTTAAAGAGGAAGAGATAAGGAAAGCAAAATGTCTGTTTTACATTTCAATATGCAAGCAAAGGCAAACTCGATACTTTGAATGGTAATATGAGACAGCGTGTGAAATCAAGTATGGAAGGTGAATCGGGAAACACTTAACACTCCCATCTTAATGGCAGACAAAAAAAAATGGTGTCCAAGTTAAGTGCTAATAAAGCCCCAGGAATAGATTGCTTCCACATCTCTGGAAATATAAAACATTGTAGGCATATTGGCAATATCTTAGGGGTATAAAATCAACCAACAGTTAAACTGGCTATGTGGGATTTGTGGAGTTGTTCCAGAAGGAAAATTTAATAGAGGCAGATATATAAAGGTATGTTAGACAATAGTCAGTGTCATCAGATTATTGTGGAACAAGTATTAGAAGTCAAAGCAAATGATTTTACTCCTGCAATTAAACTACACGATTAGAAAGCATCTGGGACGTATAGGCCATTATTTTAAGGGAGTTGGACAATAAACCGTTAATCTAGAGGAATGGGAAGTTATTCTAGACAAGCTGCGGTTTAGCGTGTGGAATATAATTCATACACATGGGAACTATACAAAGAGTTGCTATATGAAATTAAAGGATCATCGTCTTAGCTGAGTAACCACCTCAACCTTGTATATAGTTGTTAATTATTTTTTAGTATATGATCTGTTATTTCCTCTCTCTGGGAGTGTGTATATCAAAGATGAATGTTTCTATACAAAACATGATGCACAGGGCTTTAAATATTTGTATTTGTATCTGGTTTAGCCTGTACAGTTTTTTGCTGTTACTGTTCATTGTTCTTTTCTTTCCTTTTCTCTTGTTCAAAATATTCAAATAAAATACACATTACAAAAAGAAATGGCCTTCAGTACTGTACAAAACAATCAGTTCAGTATAGGCCTAATCTCCCTTGTGGAAACATGATTGCACCTGGAGGGATACAACTCAAATCCTTTGAAAACTACCCTATTCCATTAACCATGTAGATAACAACTACCGCTTACCTCCACATTTATATTATTTAGTTCTTATCTGGGCTAATTCTATACATTTAACTTCCTTTTAATAAAATAGTCACATCCTGAATTATAGGGATGTATGCCTGCTTCCATCTATTTGTAACACATTTCTTTACTACTTACGTTATCAGACCAAGGGCAGCTAGATCCAGTTTAGAAAGAGATGGACCGTCACTGATGTGCAGGAGGAGGAGGTCATGGATAAGCCTCACAGCGTCATTTCACTCAGTACTTAACCGAGTCTAAAGTACATTCTTAAGAAAAAAATAGCATAGAACAACTAAAAAAATATATGCAGCCAGGTAATCATTTTGTTCAGGTCACATCTCCAGCAACAAGGTGATATGACTGGAAAAAGTCTGGCTACCCATATTGCAGCATAAAAACTTGACACTGCCATCTGAAATATCTCTACTTCTGTATTTAGTCACATGCCTCAGCATCAAAAGCACTTCTGATTATTGCATAGATATTGTGATATGAAGATCCCTTTCCCAAACACTTCTATACCTATCCATAGGTTAATGAGGATTAGGTAGGAAGAGCTTACATACATAACATACTCATTTGTCTCTTTTACAAATGGTCCACTCCCCTATTTACCAAAGTTTAAGAACTTAATGAGGAATACTGAGACTAGGACAGGTCAAACAAATTAAGCTTTTGCAACTCCATCTTCAAGCAAGAATGTAGCTCCATAACTTGCTCATTAAGAATGAATTGTTGTGCAAAACACTGTCAATCACTTACCTCCCTGTTCTAAACAAAATGACTCCAGCAAAATAGACCTATGCAATTCACAAAAATGATCCTGCCCCCCTCTAAAGGGAAAGAAAAAAGGTATAATATTCAATTAGCAAAAGATCAAACATCAATCTAATATGCGCTTAGCATAGCTTATGAAAAAGAAAGAAAATCATGAATAATATCCTGGATGTGATTTTGTTTATTTTAAACCCAAAATGACGCAATCATACAAGTCTAGTTGCACCCCCCACTAGCCACCACCAGTGAACAAAGAGATGTAGTTTTCCATCATGAATAATATGAAATATTATACACATCAAACCAAACTCCAGCAACCACAACACTACACAACGTTGAACTGTTGCATGGATGTTCCAACCACAAGCTTGACGAACAAATGAAATCCGCAAATAATAGTAGAAAACCTCATGTACACCAACCAGACAGCAGGGCAACCACAAAATTAGTGTACAAAATGTTTTATTAACCACTGTTGTCTAACAACTTCTTCATTTTCTCCATGTGTGTTGGCAGAAACCAGGCTTGCAACTTCACCGGATGGAACTGGGGCAGACTCTACATCGACTTGACTGTTGCCCATATTATAAGGTGCTTTGGGGGGGTGGGATAAGCTGATTCTCCCTACACAAATGGAGAAAATAATAATAATACGAATTTGGTTCAAACTGTTGTTAATTTGGAACATTTATTGAGGAATGAAGGATAGAATTCAGACAAGGGTTCCAGTATTTTTCCAAACAATTGCACAGGAAATGGGACAAGCAGGAGGCAAGGCAGAGGTCAGAAGTTTTGAATGTGACTTCTACTGCAGTTGTTTTTTGTCCTCCATGCATTTGTATTAGAAAGATTTTTAACTATTCTAGTTATGTGATACAGGATGTTGACTTTGACCTTTTTGAAAAAGGTTTTTCATTTATTCCTACTAGGAATTTCAACTTGGCTGATGTAGTTCTGGAATAAAAGTTGTTTGTTCATAAATTAAATTTAGCTACTTCAAAGATAAAGTTGATGATCATGTTCCCTCGAATAGTCACATTCTATTAGTGTTACTACTGATGTTAATGAGGTTAAGAAGAAAAGCACTTTTGTTCCACATTACAGTCTGCTTACAGGTGACTTTGATTATGTAGGAGAGAACTTGTGGATTTATGTACCTCAAATAGATGTGGTATTAGAAGCTATTTTAATTTAAAACCACATGAACATGATGCCCTACATTTTTTTCAGAAAATAGTGGTTTAAGGGTGATGAAGCCCAACAAGGGAGAGTGGTGTTATTGGCTTCTCCTGATTATTCCAACAGGATGCAAGCTCTTTTGCTTAATACTGATAAATATAAAGTTGTAACACTAAATGAGCTACATATTGCATACTGGAAGACTGACTTATACATTCAGGATTTGATATTAAATAATTCTTTGACACAAGAAGCATTTTAATTTTTATCCATCCCTCAACCTACCATTCTGGTCATGTTTGGGCTTCACAAAGTCCATAAGGATGTATCAGATCCCCCTATGAGACCGATAGTCTCTGCAATAAAATCCAAGACATTCCCTTTAGCAGTTTTTATTGATAAAAAACTGAAAAAATATCTTGAATAGTTATAGCTACATCTTAAAAAATATGTGGGATTTTTTAAGACATTTTCCTTTGGATCTGAGTGGTGATAATTTTACGCTTGTTTGTATAGATGTTCAAGACCTATTCAGATGTATTCATTTTGATGAAGGCCTTTTATGGTTAAAGGAATGTCTTGGTCATTTTGATTGTTTTTCCTTATCTGAGACTTAGTCAGGTTTATGGATTTTGTTTTGAATAACAATTTCTTGTGCTTTGCATTCTTCAGGCAAAAATGTGGAGTAGCCATGGGGGCTGTGTGGGCCCCCATTTCTGCCAATTTGATTATGTGATGGTGGGAACAACAAGTGATATTTTGTTCAGGTTTTGAAAAAAGCTGTGCATATTACACCTGGTTTGTGGATGACATTTTTTTATTTGGATGGATTCTATTGAAAGGCTTCATGATTTCATATATTTTGTTAACTCCTCTACTTCTTTTTAAAGTTCACCCACTTTGTGTCTTTCAATTGTGTGAATTATTGGGATGTTACAATTCATTGTGTTGATAGGGTGTTTAAGTCAAATATTTTTAGAAAACAGACCTTTTTGAACACCCATTTGCATTTAACAGTTCTCATCCATTACACCAGAAGAAGTCTTTGGTTAAGGGCCAATTTGTTTACCTTTCTTGTATGGTGCTGGATGATGTGTTATTTGAACATGAATGTGATGTTTTGGCCAACATGTTTATGGAGAAGGGATAGCCCCTTGATTTTGTTCATTGCACAGGACGTGAGGTTACTAACAATAGAGTTGGTCGGTTTCATCCCATATTAGGTTGTTTAGATCTTGTAGAGACAGAGGGTAGTTAGTGATAGGTCCAAGAGTTTAGTTTTAGAATACTACCCTTTTATTCCTCATGTTATACAAATGATTATGACGTTTTGGGTTATTTTCAAATCAGATAGAGACATTTGGGCTACACTAGGTGATGAACCTAGTTTTATGTATAAAAGAAGATGTTTCTCCCTAAGGTGGCCTTTTGAGACTATTTTGGAAGTGAAAGATCTCTTATGGCAGCTTCATCTCAATTGGATGGACCCCCCTGGTTTAAATGAGAATACTTCTGTATTGTGTGCTAAAATTAAGGGCACATGATCCTTTTTTGAGGAGTTTTGAACAAAGTGCACTTTTAATATTAGTGTTTAACTCCAGTTTCACTTATAAAGTGTTATTTATTAAGTGAAGTTTGTTAAGAGTGAGTCAAGTTGGGCTTTTGTAACAGTGTTTTTAAAGTGTGATTTTAAGTTTCCAGCTGAGTATATTGTTTAATGAGTTTAATTATTGTTATAGTGTGCTTGCTTAATTAATTAGTAATTTTATTTTAAATTCCTGTTTTGCCTTATTTAAATGGCTTGGTAACTTCCTGTATTGTTCGCATGAAGTCTTCTTTGTGTGGTGTCATTAGACAAAAGCGATTAACCAGGCACATTTGTGGTTGCAATAAAATTTCCAGTTACTTCAACTCTGTGGATTTAATTTTTTCATCATGTTTGTGGTTGGGACATCAATGCAACAGCTCAGCATTGTGTAGTGTGAAATATTCTAACTTGTGGTCACCTGACATGTGTTTCAATAATCAGGGAACCTCAGTCTATTCCAAAATAAAGGAAAACAAAGAATGGCCCTTAGAGTCTGGTGCCCTCACCTCCTCCCCAAAGCAAAATTAAGATCTGATTCTTCATCTTATGAAATTAGCCAGAATGGAGAAAAGAAAAGAAAACTTTGACCTGATACAAAATAAAAGGAAGCACAAACCATCCTACTGCTTAGTTTCATTGTGTCATATCTAAATGAAGGAGCTGCTATTTCTTAAGTATTTTTTTATTCTTGAATCAAGCTGAGCATTATTAGCATCTACAGTTACTAACAGAATCCGAGAGCAATAGCCCCAAATATGTTATTGCAGTATTGCTTTCAAAACAAGGAAAGTGTCTACACAGGACATGAGATGGAAAATAGTGAATTTCTAATTCTTTCTTTTTATGAACACTAATTTTGTGCCCCAAAATTCCTAGCGAAGTGCCAAAATCTAGAAATCCTTGGTAGGTCTTTCTCAGTGTTTATAAGATAAAGTAGCATCTCCCTAGTATAAATGGAAACTCTTAGCCTTATACCATTCGATCTGTTGCCTTCCATCCACTCTTGTCTTATATGGGCTGCTATGGGCAGTAGATACAGAGCAAAAAGCAAAGGGGGCAGGTTAACTGGAGTAGAAAATCTGTTTCCAGTAGTAATCTTTTCTGTAGAGCCCATATATAATCTATATACAAATTAGTATAATAAGAGGGGAAAGTCAATTAATCTAAAGGAAAACAAACTAACCCTATCAAAGGTTTTCATGGCATTCTCATTGGCCAAAAGCATCAGTGTCCTCTATTAACAAAAATATCAGCAAAGCCAGTCTGACCTAAGTGAATTAAGGAAAGTAAGAAATGAACCAGTCGTGACACTATTATAGCCTAAAAAGCCTATAATTCAGTGATGTTCTAGGTCTGTAAGAAGATATTTGTGAAGTGTGTTTACTGGGTTTCACTATTAAAGATAAAACTACTTGATGCCATGATAAGTGGTGGTTCTATTCCAGACAAAATAAAATTAGCCAGCTTAACAAAGCTTAGGACAAATTTTTGAAGTCAAGATTTTATACACTTCTGCTGTCCTGATGCCTTGTTGTGATATTGGTGATACCCAACATTTCTGTTCAACTGATAGATGCTGTGTGTGTATATATATTATTATGTGCATCATGTCAGGGAAGTGTGTAAATTTCAGTGTATAAGATTTCACAGTTTTTCTACATCTGTCTTATCTTTCTTAAAAAAAAGACCCCTGAAGGTAACCAGATATGTTTCAGGGACTCTGTTGACAGCATATTTGCCTTTGATGACAAATACTAGAAAGGTATGAATTCTTCCCAAAACCAGGACCTTAGGTTTGTGTTTCACTGCTGTCTCCGATGATATAAAGTACAACTGTCCTCAGTTCTGATAAGCCAGATTCGTCAGTAATTCAAAAGATGATGTCAGCTGTCTCACTGCACTTACGTAATAAAATGTAAAGATTCAAAATATTTTATTGTTTAGCATAACTCATAAAAATGCAGACATTTTAATATTATATATTTGTGTGAATATATTTTTTATGTTACCATAAAAAACATACTTTTTATGTCTGTTTATTTCAGCATGTTCAGTTTTTCTGCATTAAATGCACCACATGCACTAAGCCAACAGTGCAACATAATATAAGAAAATACTGGCTTCCCATTGAAATGGTGGCACTCTTAAAGTCGAGTGCCAACAGAATGATAAAAAATGTAAAAAATCCAGGAGTAGAGCAAATCTCAAACATTGCTCATCTCTTTCAAACTTTTATTGCCGGGTGACAAGCTCCCCACACTCTGAACTTATACCACCTCTTAGATTGCCATACCTCAGAGAAAAGGGAATATTCTGCAAAATTGCCTTCTTGAACTTGATATATGCAAGTCCTTTTTTTCAGCCATTCAGTCTCTGCGTTTTTGAAATGCACTTTAGCAGTTCTTGACATTTCAAATGGTTACTGAAAATAACGCACACACACACACACACACACACACACACACACACACACACACACACACACACACACACACACACACACACACACTGTGCTTTGCATAAATATTAAGTTAATTCCTTAATGGCATGAATGGAATTAAGCATTTAAGTATTTGTGACAACATTAATTACGAATATTTAAATAAGTGTCTCTATCCTGCTGAATGGCACATCTGGTAGCAGTCACCTCCAATATTTGAGGAGGTTCTTTAATTAATTGATTATTTAATGCATGTATTGAATTATGTTAATTGAGTAGAGTGTGTGTATATAAACTTTATGTTCACACTTAATCAAATGTGATCCTTGAAGGCAAATTGCTGAGGTACCAGATCGCTGTTAATAAAGACTAAATATACTGGTATAGTGCTGGCTTTTTTATGTTTTCTCTAACCTTGCTGTATGGTGTTTTTTGATCCACCAGTGTTATCCCTGGATGTGGATAATGGTCCCACTTGATGCAACACCACAACCCCATCTGTAAAATGGGAAAAGAAGAGTAAAGGATGGATGGAACGTTTCTATCCTGCCTATTATGTTTCCTTTCTTCAAAAATGCTCCTTCTTCACATCTCTCAGTATTTGTTGGTATCTCATATCTAGCTTAAAAGAACTTGGACAGCAAAGCTAAACTGTGTCATTTGGTATGAAGAATTGCAATAGAGAAGAGCCGATTACCTCCCTTGCAGGACACACTGATTCCCCACAGCTATCATAATACTATAATGTTGTAATTTTATCTGCCTGTAACGTTACCAGTTTCTAACTTTGGTTCAAAAGTTTGAGAAGTTGTTAAATAAGCCTAAATTTCTTGATGGGATAATATTTTATTTAATTATTTAGTTATATGTTTTTTATTTATGTTTTTAGTTTTGTATAGAACATAAAAAGGTGCCAAAAGAACGGAGGACCCACAAGTTTGGAATGGGTGCAAGCAGTGAATTGTAAAAAGAATTGTCCTGCTTATAAGATGCTACATTGTGAAGTTACTAAACAGTTTAGCAAAACACAACATAAGTTAAACTTACAGTGCTAGAACAAGACATTTTGGATTTAGATAATAAAACAATGACGATTGATGATTTCAACAAATTTAAAAGTCTTTATGATCAAGTTTTTGTTCATATAGTCCACCATTATCTTTAGCCAAAAAGAAAAGGAAGAAAAAATCTAGCGATCCAAGACTGTTAAGGTGGTGATGTATATTAAAAAGCAGGAGAGCTGGAAATCAAGTCAGAACGATGGTTTACCGACAACATCCAATGAGAAAGATCTTGTGCACCTGAGTGCAGACCAAGCTTTGTCAGCCACAAACTTTCACTGAGCCATTGAGAAGGAGGTCACCACGACTGGTTTAAAGAGAACAGGAGAATGTTCAGGAAGGACTGAATTTGACTTTAGACCAATTTGTAATGAATTCTGTGTATCAAAGGGAAGTGACAGGCTGCAGACAAGGAACTCTGGAGAAATCTGAACCACAGACGCAGACAACAGGAAGGAATCAGGGCAACTGTATGTTTCATTTGACTCTATCATTTTACAAGCAACACAGGCAATTTTAAGGTTTTGAATTTCAGTTTTATCATCTTAACGAATACTCAAAGTGATATTTCAGCAGAGGTGACATTTTTTATTCTGGATAGAAGAAATAATTTAATAGGAACACTCTTTTGATTTAAAACAATATTTCAGGAAACTTAATCTGTTTTTTTTTTTGTTATTTTATAAAGGCTTTGCTTACAATTAACATGTACAAAATCAAAGTTATAAAAAGACAAGTATTATTAATCCGTCGCTTACACATGCATTGAAATTATTTGAAGTAAATTGTGAAAATTAAATTAGATGGTTATTTAACTTCCAACAATAAACAGTTTAAATTAACTAATGTAGAAAATGAAGCTTTAAGTGAACTGCAGTGTTATAAAATCATTCAAATAATGAAAGCAGATAAAGGCAGAAGGACTGGTAATCATAAATACCACAGGTTATTTAATAAAGCACCTCCCTTTTGGAGGCACCCAGGTACTTGCAACACTTGGAACATCTTTGGTTTACATGGATTTACATTGTCCAATGAACATCCTCAATTGCTTAAGTGTTACTTGAATGCAGAGAAAAGAAAGCAGTGCAGTTTCTGCTTACAAGACTAAGCCTAAAACTGCATACCACTTTAATTTAAATATTTCTGATTTAAAATAATAAAGCCAACGCTTCAAAAGTAAAAGTACCATATTCTGAGATTAAAAACTTCAACTTTATTAAATAAAAATAAATCAGACAGTAATGACCTAAAACAACCTTAATATATCTCATACAGCCTTTAGTGCTGAACGCCCTCCAACATCTGTACACAAACAATATCTCACTGCAGTAACCTAGAGCTACTGCCTGTCTCTGATGCCCACATAGTCTGTCTACTGTAGTTGCATGGGGAATAGTGTCAAAGGCCGTGGCAAGGTTAAGCTACACAGTATGGACAGTCTGAAACTTTTCTAAAGCTTACATGACCTTGCTAACAAAATTAAATAGATTCAGTGGACATGGCCCATCTTCAATATCTAAACTGATGAGGATCAGGGGTTTAGAGATTGCCTAGGTCTTTGTTTATTAGTTAAGAAGTAATGCATTGCATTGCTTTACAGATAATGCAAAAAGACTCATAAAGTTAAAGTTACCAGAGTCTGTTGAGGAACCACTCCTAGGGAGATGTACTGTTGTTGGAGCTGTTCTCTAAATTTCAGGTATATAGGTTGTGCAAGAGGATAAAGTTAAAGAGATAATAGGTTGTATATGCGATGCTTAGGGTTACCTTCATTTGACTGACAACTCATTTGACTGAAACCCATTTGACTGACAACTCATTTGACTGACAACTATTACTTCAGTGCACTTTAAGGCAAATAACAGGGATGTGTCCCCTTCCCCAGTGTAGTGCAACCCTGGAGTTGGTATATATAGTTAGGGGGGTGTGGGGGGCTAAGCTCCCCACCTTGTTTAGTTTAAATTCTGTACTTTTTCTGTTATATTCTTCTTTTAAACGAAACTAGGAGGGGGGGCTTTGCCCCCCACACCACCCAATGTGGAGGGCTGTGCCACCCACACCCCCAAACTATATATATACCAACTCCAGGGTAACACTACATTGGGGAAGGGGACAAATCCATGTTATTTGCCTTAAAGTGTACTGAAGTACTAGTTGTCAGTCAAATGGGTTTCAGTCAAATGATATGTCAGTCAAATGAAGGTATCCCAGCTGAACAAGGCCTTGTACATAAACTTCATCTTGGTGGCAACAGAAAGATCATAACTGGCTTTACACTCAGTAATGGTTCACCTAAGTGGCAGCTTTGGGACATTATGTAAACTTAAGGACAGTTGAGAGGGATATACATGTGTGTGTGTGTGTGTGTGTGTGTGTGTGTGTGTGTGTGTGTGTGTGTGTGTGTGTGTGTGTGTGTGTGTGTGTGTGTGTGTGTGTAGGAGGATTGTGAATGAGGGGGTCTCTCTGTGCCAACATACTTCATGGGCCAGCATATGTAATTACCACAGGTAAGTGCTGATTAGCACTAACAGTAATACCATAGGATTCAGAGACATGTAAATTAGCTGATGACGAGGTATCTGTTCAGTGTGTCTAAACATGTACCTGAATCACATTCAGTGCGATTTGGCCACAGTAGATTGTTCTCACAATTTATTATTTCTTTCCTGAGGCCAAGCCAAAATTCATTAACATGACGTGTTGTTTGCTGTAACTATGTGCTAAATGTATTACAAGTTAAGTAAAGGGCTTTATTCAAATTTTATTCCTTAGAAGACTGCATACCAAAACACCAGGACAGTTCAGTTAGAACAGCTGAGCACAGTGGTGAATAGCAGTATATACTTCCTGACTACATGGACATTTTTTTTCATGCTCCATAGAGAACCCTGTTTTTGCTTTATTAAATTAAGAGTAATCACTCTGAGGCTACAAATTCAGTGTATGAATATTATGTTCACATACTGCTGAAATCATTATACAGTGAAATTTACTCATGTTTTGCACTCATTGTTCATCCCTTACTAATTCCAATACTGCAAGGTCTTATAAAATATCCTTTGTTTTGAACAAATATAACTGGAAGTTTGCCTAATTCATCTGCCCACATTGATTGACTGTGCAAGAACTTTTTTGGAACCCTGTGACATCCCCCAGTTTGGGATCCACTCAACTTTAAGCTGGTGAGAAATAATCAGTATTGGCAGTCATTTCTATGCTGGCCTTCAGAGATGGTGGTACAGAAAGAAATGCCACTGCTGTACTAACAGTGATGCCCCCTAACACCTTGCACCTGGGGTGGCTATTCCCTTCACCCTACTCCAGCTATGCATCTGATTTTATTAAAAAATAGTTCTAAAAATGAAGACATGCTTTGTGTATTTCATACAGAATGTCATCTTCACAACTGATTTCATTGTGGCACTTTTTTAATGTACTTTGTTGTTTCAGTACAGGGAAACATTCAAGTTACCTGTTTCCCTGCGTATTTTTATATATTTCTGTTATAGAACTTTGATCTTGCAGGTTCCTCTTCCAGTTGTGGTTATCTTATTAATCCCTTAAGAATTCTTTAATGTAATTATTTCATATGTTTCTTCATTAATTAATTGATTAATTACATTTACATTTACTAACTAGGAAGGTGTGCTGGTCACGTGACCCTTATAGACAGCAATGAGGCCCCCAGAAGCAGACATAAATGTTTGAAAAGTGCAGTGATCAAACAAACAGATCTGAACAGTGAAGTAAGTATAAGACAAAATTATCACAGTGAGCACACACAAGACAAATGTATTATTATCAACTCATATAATTAGGAATTGTTTACATTCTTTTTTCCCCAGCATTTTTTATCTATGGAACACACAGCTCCAAAAGTGATGTTTTAGCATGTTGTGTTCCTATAATACAGCAGTTAATGTAACCCTAGTGCTTGTGGTGTTCTCTAGTTTGGATCTCAGACGGGTGTCATCCCATCTGGGATTATTATTTCTGCCTTACTTCTACTGAATGCCAGGATGGGGTCTGGTTTATTAGACGATGAGATGAATGCAGTGGCGCACAGTGATGTAGTCGTTTGCATCGCTGCCTCGTAACAAGACGCTTTACACTTTGATTCTCATTTGCACTCCTATGTCCTCATTCTGTCTGTTTGGTTTCTGTCCAGGTGGTCCAGTTTCCCCCTCCTCCCAACGATATGCAGTCTGCTGCTTGGTGATCTTCTTAATTTCCCATGGGGGAGGCATTTGTTCTACAACAGATAGACACTCTGTACAAAGCAAGTTTCAAAGTATTGCACCGTTTGGCTGGTCGAACATGTTCCAGTGTCTCCCATTACCCTGTAAGGATAAAACAAATTATTGGAAAATAGATTTACGGATGGATGGATGTTGAATGAATCAAAACTCATGTTGTCTGTGCACAATAAATATTTATAAAATGAATATTGTTGAGATTTTTCCACCATAAATCACATACATGAAAACTAAACAGTATCTACTTTACTGTTCTGTATAATCTATAAACTTTCTTCATGTAATCATTTACTTTCGTCTGCACTTTTTTCCATATTTTTTATCTTCCAGGTAACATCTTTTTACTCCTGTCCCCTAGTACGTTACATTTGCCAGAGACTCAGCATCAGGTATCTACATTTTTAACTTTATTCATTTTATTCATGCCATCCGTTATCACAGTGATTATTTATTTCAGTAGTTACCACAGAAAATAAAGTGTGTCCTTCCTGCTGCACAAATGTTCAGCTTCATCCACATTTTACACCAAAATAATTTTTGCTATCTTGAACTCATTCTATATATTGTACCCCATAATAACTTTTATTGTCTTAAACATAGCATTTTTAATTTCCTTTTTTTAATAAGACAAGCATCCTTCCAATTATAATGTGTATTGTATTACTCTCATATTAGCAATTGGAACTCCTCTGATTTCAGTCGTAGCGCTTTAACAATAGTTCCGTCCATTTTCAGTGCACATCATCTATTGGCATCAGTCCTAGCTTTGCATAGTACCATGTCCCAACTTTCATTATCAGACAGGAGCCTATCTTGGTGAGAGAATGGGCTGAACTAAGCATGTGGAGCAGAAAACTGCAGCAAAGATTGGTTGTCATACTGTGGTTAGCTTTCTTTTTATTGGCTCAAACTTTCAGGAGGTCCTAAAGTGTTAACTCCCACCAGAGATCAGGCTTCCACTGAGCTTATGGAAGGAGTGTCACTAACCCCAAGAGTGACTTTTTCTGAAGTTCTGCATATCTTCAGACAGGTATCCTGTTGGTGCCCAAGGCTACATAACATAAACAATGCCCCTGGAACACCCAAATAATACATTTTCCCTCCTGTCGCTTGGGAACAGTAAGGAGGCTGTGCCTCTGCTCTCCTATTCTCGCCCATGACTGCATCAGGCTCCCAAGCCAGTTATCACACTTGGGAATTCTGGGTCACAGTCAGAGCTTTATCCCTTCACACTACTGGAGTGCAGGTACAATTTGAATTTTGACTTATTTTTTCCTGAACAGGTATACAAAGTACACAACAGTGTTTAAAGGCATAATCTGATCTGGTCACCCTGAACACACTTAATATACACTTTAAAAAAATAATCTGCTCAAGCATATGAAAAAAAAACAAATAACATTAAAAAAAATATTTTAGGAAAAGGAGAAGTATGCACAAAATATAAATTTTTAATTCCACATTTTCTCATTCTGTATATGCTTCACTTAATATCATCCTTTACTACTTGGCTTACTGAAAAGTGATTTCCAAAAATATAGAGAGCAACTACATTTGGAAACTGAATACTACACATGTACATCCTGAACATACAGGAGCAAAAATGTTTTTTTGTTTGTTTGTTTGTTTTTTAGGAATATTGGCGTAATACTAGGTAAGTGATCATAAGATAACTAGTCATGTATTTGCCTCCAATTTCAAACACGTAACAGTCCTTACCTCCCAACTTCAGCAGGACTGTACATGATTACCCTGATGTAAATTTGTATCTGACCATCCAATCATCAAAACCAGCATTAAAGGTAGTCAAAGTAGTACTTTCTTTGAACTGCAGTAACTTCTTCCATAGCATGGAAATATGCTGAGTTAAGAACCTCTCTCTCTCCAGTGAGTCTTGTTTATTACTTGGTGTAGATTTAGGTCCCTAGTATGAGTGTTTATAGAGCCACTGGCTTTGCAAATAAATAAGAAGTCAAATAAGATTGGGTGTTTCATGGCTCAAAAATGAAGACACAGGTCACTTTGGAGCAAACCTATTTTTATATAATATAATGAGAGCAGTTGCATCTACTTCTCAGAAGTACAGGCCAACAATAAGGGACTCCAGCTTACAAAGTTTACAGACGACTGCAAGCTGGGAGCCATTACTGAATCCCCAAATTATGTGGATATACTACAAAAGGGCCTTACCAAAACAGATGCCTGGTGCCAGAGCTATGGGCTCAAGCTAAATGCCAAAAAATGTATAGCTGTCCCCTTTGGGAAAAAACACATACCTGTGAACTACCACATAGGTGGCAGTACATTAAACACTGAAAGTGTGATAAGAGACCCAGGGACGCAGGTGGACAGTGGTCTCACCTGTGATAACCACATAACAACAACAGTAAGAAGATCCTTCTATGTGGCATACCTCATCACTAAGGGCTTCTCATCCAGAAAAAAGGAGGTCATTGTCCCTCTGTACTCATCCCTCATTATACCCATTATAGAATACAATGCCCCATTTGGTATGTACCTCACAAGACATCTGCAACAACTAGAAAGGCCACAGAAATACCTCACAAAAAGAATCACAGGCCTAAAGCAGATGCCTTATGCTGATGTCTAAAGAAACTTCAGCTATTCTCTGTCACATATTGCCTAATCAGAGGCAATCTCTGCTTAACATACAAGGCCATGTCAAACCCAGAGTTGTTGGACAGGCTGCACTTAAAGAAATCCCAATCCCTCCGAACCACATGCTCCAGGGATCTTAATTTTGTCATCACGATGAATAGAACATGCTGGATGGATAGGTTCCTGACCCAGAGACTCCCCATACTCTGAAACAGGCTGCCCATACATGTCAGGCAGAAAGCCTCAATGTCCCTCTTCAAGAGGAACCTTGATGATTGGATGGAAGATAGGAAATTCACCACTGGGATCACATCAGTAGCCCTGCTTGACAGGGGTCCAGGAAAGTAAATATTTGTGGGAAGCAATAGCCAGGGAATCGTTATGGCTAGGCTTGTATAGGCCATAGGCCAATAGCCTAGTACCTACCTATGAACCTATGAACCTCATCTATTGGAGTAGATGAAAGATTTAAGGCCTTTGATTTTCTTGACTAGCTGTCGTTGGGTCCTTTCTAGTTGAGCAGTATGCCTCAAATTTTAAATACCAATGGGCCATTGTATTCAGTCACGGGTGTGATAAGGGAAGAGTACAGTTACAGAGTGACTCTTCTGGATCTTGAAGATATTTCCATGGAAATTATCCAGATATATGTTGGAAACATGTTGAGCAAATGTGAAAGAATTGTTTCATACATAGTCAGTTTTTATGCACTTATCTATCTGAAGAAGAAGACATTTGAAACCTATGAGGTGAGAATATTTTTTTACCAAATACTACTGCACTTTACTATTTTCCATTTAACTTTAGACTGTTTCTAGTATACCAGGTAAGTGCATATTCCTGCCCCTGCTGGAGATGTTTGTGTGTCTATGGTGCAGTTATCAGCAAACTTGGGAACTTGTTTAGCCATATTTCTCGGATATTGGACTTGTTGTCTGTAAAATAAATATCAAACAAGAGAGGTTCCAGTACTGATCCCTGTAGTACCCCATTACTTAAGAGTTTATGTTCAGGAGAGTACCAGCAATTTTCACAAAGTGTTATCTGTTGAATATCCAATTTGTAATCAAGCACATAATGTAGAGGTTTACATTAAGTTTGTCAAATCTTTAACACTACCAGCATGAGGAATAGCATTAAAAGTACTGGTCATATCTAGATAGGCAGCATGCACTGAGTCTCCACTGTCCAAAACCTCTGTAACTTTTCCAAAAAACATAGTGGGTTCAGGAGACAGGACCTCACCTTCATGAAAAGAAAATGATAAGGATCCTCACCCATTGAGTTGCCTGTGTCTGCATAAGTGAATTCTGCTTCTGCAATGATACCTTTCATATCTCATAAATTAGTTCTGCAATGACACCTTTCATATCTCATAAATTAGTTCTGCAATGACACCTTTCATATCTCATAAATTAGTTCTGCTGTGATACCTTTCATATCTCATAAATTAGTTCTGCTGTGATACCTTTCATATCTCATAAATTAGTTCTGCAATGATACCTTTCATATCTCATAAATTAGTTCTGCAATGAAACCTTTCATATCTCATAAATTAGTTCTGCAATGATACCTTTCATATCTCATAAATTAGTTCTGCAATGACACCTTTCATATCTCATAAATTAGTTCTGCAATGATACCTTTCATATCTCATAAATTAGTTCTGCTGTGATACCTTTCATATCTCATAAATTAGTTCTGCTGTGATACCTTTCATATCTCATAAATTAGTTCTGCAATGATACCTTTCATATCTCATAAATTAGTTCTGCAATGAAACCTTTCATATCTCATAAATTAGTTCTGCAATGATACCTTTCATATCTCATAAATTAGTTCTGCAATGACACCTTTCATATCTCATAAATTAGTTCTGCTGTGATACCTTTCATATCTCATAAATTAGTTCTGCTGTGATACTTTTCATATCTCATAAATTAGTTCTGCAATGATACCTTTCATATCTCATAAATTAGTTCTGCAATGAAACCTTTCATATCTCATAAATTAGTTCTGCAATGGTACCTTTCATATCTCATAAATTAGTTCTGCAATGACACCTTTCATATCTCATAAATTAGTTCTGCTGTGATACCTTTCATATCTCATAAATTAGTTCTGCAATGACACCTTTCATATCTCATAAATTAGTTCTGCAATGACACCTTTCATATCTCATAAATTAGTTCTGCTGTGATACCTTTCATATCTCATAAATTAGTTCTGCAATGACACCTTTCATATCTCATAAATTAGTTCTGCTGTGATACCTTTCATATCTCATAAATTAGTTCTGCAATGATACCTTTCATATCTCATAAATTAGTTCTGCAATGATACCTTTCATATATCATTATTTATTTATTTATTTAAATTTTTTGACCGGGAGTGTCCGACTGGACGTGGGTCCATTTTCAGTGGAGGCCCGGGGAGAAAAGCTCCACAGTAAAATAAATAGACAGTAGTTACATTGGATTACATAGTGATTAACAATTTAACACAGAAATTACTTACAACATATTTACAGATGAAGAACATAGTACATCAATAGACAACTAGAATCTTTATCTGTGAAGTACATAACAGGCATTAACAAATGTAACAATGAGAAGTTCCTGCTGTATAATAAGTACTAGGCTTATGAGCATCTGAGCTTGCTATCATCAAGGTAGTTAGTGGAGGTGAAAGAAAGGTAGTAGTTGGATGGGGTGGATGATATTAGAGTGGGAGTTGCAAGGGCATAGCCAGCATGTTTTAGGTGCGCTTTTAATAAAGTTTTGAAGTTGGTGCATGATGGTACGGAGGTAATTGTGGGTGGGAGTGAGTTCCATAATTTGGCTATGGCGCAAGAGAATAGTGCTTCACCAGCAGAGTTATTGGCTTTAGTGATCTGCAAGTGATTTTTGTTGCTGGATCTTAGTGGTCTGGTGGTGCAATAGGGTTGGAGTAGATTCTGGAGGGATGGGACATTTAGTGGATGGTTTACTAGTTTGTGGGTGAGTGAGAGTTGATACCACTGAAGGAGGTGAGGGAGTTCAAGCCAGCCCAGTTCAGCAAGTGAGAGACAGTGGTGACTATGGTAGGATGCCCCTGTGGCGATTTTACATTTTGTTGTAGCAGGTCTCTAGCTTGTTTAGATCACATTGCCGTAGGTTGGTATATACTGGAGGCATAAAGTAGGGTGGAGATAAGGTGGGAATGTGCTATTGAAATCTTTGCTGCTTTGGTGAGAAATTGTTTATTTCTGTATAACGCTCCTAGTTTTTGTGGACTTTTTATGGTCATGGATATGTGAATGTCAAATTTTAGTTTATTGTCTATTTCCACTCCTAGCAATTTGGTGTGTTCAGTTGGGTATATAGTGGTGTTGTCTTTTGCTGTGATGTTAAAGTGAGAGTTGTTTTGAGTATGTTTGGTGGGTTGGAAGATGAGTAGTTTAGTTTTGTTTGGGTTGAGTATTAATTGGGCATCGGATAACCATGTTTCAACAGAGGAAAAGGCTTCCTGTGTGACTTTTGCAGTTTGGGTAGGGACTGGGCTGAGCAGATGATGGTAGAGTCATCTGCGTATTGGATGAGTGTGCCATGTTTGGTGGCAGAGGCTAGATTATTGGTGTAAACAGAGAAAGTAGGGGTCCAAGGATGGATCCTTGGGGAACCCCTATGGAGACGGGTAGTTGGGGAGATATGTCATTCTGCCATACAACGGATTGTTGGCGGTCAGACAGGTAATTCTGAAACCAGTTGGTGACTGATTGTGAGAAGGATAGGTTATTGAGGACAGAGATAAGTTGTTTGTGTGGGACCATGTCAAATGCTTTAGATAGGTCTAGGAAAGTAGCAGAGGAGAGATAGCCATTGTTTTTATGCTGAAGGATAGTGTTTGTAAAGGAGAGTAAGGCAGTTGTGGTGCTATGGTTTGGTCGGAAACCATGCTGAGTACTGGAAAGGAGGTTGTTAATAAGGAGGTAGTGTGAGACCTGAGAGTGTATGCATCTCTCTAGTATTTTGGAGAGTGGAGAGAGAATAGCTATGGGCGGTAATTGGTTAGTTCTGCAGAGGGTCCGCCTTTGTGGAGGGAATTATATGTGAGACTTTCCACAATGTGGGAACGTAACTTTCTGACAGAGATTGGTTAATCAAGATGGATACTGGGTAGGCCAGAGCATCAGCTGCGATTTGTAGGTATTCACTTGGGAGGTTGTCTGCTGCTAATTTGGTGGGTTTAAGTTTAGTTAAGAGTTTTTTTATGTTGGAGGTAGGTACAGGAGAAAACGAGAAGGCAGTGGGGAGATTACTAGTTGAAGGTGTGGGTTGGAGGGGAGGGGGGTTGTGTTGTTTAGCTAGTGATAGTATGGTTTGGGTGAAGTGTGTGTTGAATGAGGTAGCAATATTTTCTGAGGAGTGAGGGATGTTAGGAGGAGGGGTACTGACTTTACCTGGGTGGAGGATGGAGTTTATGGAGGACCAGAATTGTTTGGGGCTGTGTTGTGAGGAGTCTAGGGCAGACTGGTAGTATTGGAATTTGTCCTGTTTTATTAGCTTTTTGACTGTATTGCATAGTTCTAGGAATTTCTGTCTAGCTGCAGGGGTTTTGGTTTTGCGCCAGTGCTCCCAGGCTTTATCCCTGTTTTTCATTTCTGACTTAGTGGTTTTCTGTAGCCATGGGGAGGGTTGTGCTTTGGTTCTGGAAAATCTTATGGGGACATGGTAATTAAGGATGTTCAGGAAGGTAGTATTAAAAGATTCAACTGCGTCATCTAGACTGAGGTACTTTAGAGCATGCCAGTTACATTCTTTGAGGGATGAGATGAATGTGAGTGGGTTAAAGTTTATTTTTACGTTTTGATAGACGACAGGTTTAGCTTGGTACAGGTATTTTTTGAGTAGGAATGTTGGGGAGTGATCACTGAGGCTATCTGATAAGCAGCCTGTTATATATGACTGGGGGTTCTTACTGACTAGTATCCAATCCAGGGTAGAGTGCTTGCTGGAGTTTTTATTTATCCTTGTTGGTGACTGGACTAGTTGGGTGAAGCCATGAAGGTGTACATGATGGGTTGGATTGTTGCCAGAACAGGATTGCCAGTCAATATTGAAATCACCTAAGATGATAGTTTCTTGGGGGAGATGGTTGGTAGACCAGCTGAGGAGGTTTTCTCATAAATTAGTTCTGCAATGATACCTTTCATATCTCATAAATTAGTTCTGCTGTGATACCTTTCATATCTCATAAATTAGTTCTGCAATGATACCTTTCATATCTCATACATTAGTTCTGCTGTGATACCTTTCATATCTCATAAATTAGTTCTGCAATGATACATTCCGAGGCTCATAAATAAGTTCTGCTATAACACATTCTGTGCTTTATAAATGAGTTCTGCCATGATATGTTCAGAGGCTCATAAATGTGTTCTGCTATGATACATTCCATGGCTCATAAATGAGTTCTGCTATGATACCTTACGAATGAGTTCTGCTGGGATACATTCTATGGCTCATAAATTAGTTCTGCTGTGATACTTTCCATGGCTCATAAATGAGTCCTGATATAACACATTCTGTGCTTTATAAATGAGTTCTGCCATGATATGTTCAGAGGCTCATAAATGAGTTCTGCTATGATACATTCCAGGGCTCTTAAATGAGTTCTGCTATGATACCTTACGAATGAGTTCTGCTGGGATACATTCTATGGCTCATAAATTAGTTCAGCTGTGATAGGTTCCATGGCTCATAAATAAGTTCTGCTATGGCACATTATGTGTCTCCTAAATGAGTTATGCTATGATATGTTCTGAGGCTCATAAATGAATTCTGCTATGATACATTCCCAGGTTCATAAATGAGTCCTGCTCTGATAGGTTCCATGGCTCATAAATTAGTTCTGCTATGATAGGGTCCAAAGATCATAAATGAGTTCTGCTATGGCACATTCTGTGCCTCATAAATGAGTTATGCTATGACACATTCCATGGCTCATAAATAAGTTTGCTATGGCACGTTTTGTACCTCATAAATGATTTCTGCTATGACACATTCCATGGCACATAAATGAGTTCTGCTATGATACATTCCAAGGTTTATAAATGAGTTCTGTTATGATAGGTTCTGTGGTTCGTAAATGAGTTCTGCTATGATAGATTCCATGGCTCATAAATGAGTTCTGCTATGATATCTTGCATGGCTTACAGATGAATTCTGCTGGGATACATTCTGTGGTTCATAAATGAGTCATGCTATGATAGGTTCCTTGGCTCATAGATGAGTTCTGCTATGATACCTTGCATGGGTTGTGAATGGGTTCTGCTGGGATATATTCTGTTCCTCATAAATGAGTTATGCTATGACACATTCCAAGGCTCATAAATGAGTTCTGCTGTGATAGGTTCCATGGCTCATTAATTAATTCTGCTATGATACATTCCGAGGCTCATAAATAAGTTCTGCTATGGCACATTCTGTGCCTCATAAATGGGTTATGCTATGACACATTCCATGGCTCATAAATGAGTTCTGCTATGATACGTTCCAAAGCTCATAAATGAGTTCTGCTATGATAGGTTCCACGGCTCAGAAATGAGTTCTGCTATGATCAGCTCCATGGCTCATAAATGAGTTCTCCTATGATACCTTGCATGGCTTATGAATGAGTTCTGCTGGGATACATTCTGTGGTTCATAAATGAGTCCTACTATGATATGTTCTATAGCTCATAAATGAGTTCTGCTATGATACATTCCAAGGTTCATAAATGAGTTCTGCTATGATACATTCCAAGGTTCATAAATGAGTCCTGCTATGATAGGGTCCAAGGCTCATAAATGAGTTCTGCTATGATACGTTCCATGGCTCATAAATGAGTTCTGCTATAATACCTTGCATGGCTTATGAATGAGTTCTGTTGGGATACATTCTGTGGCTCATAAATTAGTTTTGCTGTGATAGGTTCCATGGCTCATAAATGAGTTCTGCTATGATACATTCCAAGGCTCATAAATGAGTTCTGCTATGATATCTTGCATGGCTTATCTTGCATGGCTTATGAATGAGTTCTGTTGGGATACATTCTGTGGCTCATAAATTAGTTCTGCTGTGATAGGTTCCATGGCTCATAAATGAGTTCTGCTATGAAATGTTCCATGATTCATAAATGAGTTATGCTATGATTCCTTGCATGGCTTATGAATAAGTTCTGCTGGGATACGTTCTGTGGTTTGTAAATGAGTTCTGCTATGATAGATTCCATGGCTCATAAATGAGTTCTGCTATGATTCCTTGCATGGCTTATGAATAAGTTCTGCTGGGATACGTTCTGTGGTTCATAAATGAGTTCTGCTATGATAGGTTCCATGGCTCATAAATGAGTTCTGCTATGATATCTTGCATGGCTTACAAATGAGTTCTGCTGGGATACATTTTGTGGTTCATAAATGAATCCTCCTATGATAGGTTCCATGGCTCATATATGAGTTCTGTTATGATATGTTCCACAATTCATAAATAAGTTATGCTATGATTGAGTCCATGGCTCATAATTGAGTCTTGCTATGATACATTCCATGGTTCTAGGGATTTTCATTGCATAATAGGTTCATAGGTTCATAGGCTGGTACTAGGCTATCAGCCCTATGGCCTATACAAGCCTAGCCAAACAATTCCCTGGATATTTCTTCCTACAATATTTACTTCCCTGGACCCCTGTCTAGCAGGGCGACTGACGTGATCCCCGGGGTGACTTTCCTATCTCCCATCCAATTGTCAAGGTTCCTTTTGAAGAAGGCAAAAGAGGCACTCTGCTTGACATGTATAGGCAGTCTATTTCAGAGTATGGGGAGTCTCTGGGTAAGGAACCTATCCCTCCAGCATGTTTTGTTCATTGTGATGACAAGGTTTAGATCCATGGAGCGTGTGGCTCTGAGGGATTGGCATTTTTTTTAAGTGGAGCATGTCCAACAGTTTAGGGTTTGACATGGACTTGTATGTTAAGCAGAGATCACCTCTGAGTAGACAATATGCCACAGACTATAGCTGAAGTTATTTTTAGATGGTCAGCATAGGGCATCTGCTTTAGGCCTGTGATTCTTTTAGTGAGGTATTTCTGCAGCCTTTCCAGCTGTTGCAGATGTCTTGTGAGGTACATACCAAATGGGACATTGTACTCTATAATGGGTCTAATGAGGGATGAGTACAGTGGGACAATGACCTCCTTTTTTCTGGAAGAAAATCTCTTAGTGATGAGGTGTGCCACATAGAAGGATTTCCTGACTGTTGTGGCGATGTGGTTATCAAAGGTGAGACCACTATCCACCTGTCCCTAAGTCTCTCATCATACTTTCGGTGTTTGATGTACTGCCACCTATGTGGTAATTCATGGGTACATGGGATAACTGTACATTTCTTGGCATTAAGCTTCAGCCCATGGCTCTGGCACCAAGCATCTGTTTCTGTAAGGCCCTTTTGTAGAATATCCACATCATTTGGAGATTCAGTAATGGCTCTCAGTTTGCAGTCATCTGCAAACTTTGTTAGCCAGAGTCCCTTAATGTTGGCCTGTACTTCAGAGAAGTAGATGCCAAACAAGTGTGGTCCCAGGATTGAACCCTGAGGTACTCCACTTGTCACTTGTCTGGAGCTGGATTTGGAGTCAGCTACTTTTACAGTCTGGGTTCTGTCAGTAAGCCAGTTGGCAACCCATTAAGTGATGCAGGGATTTTTGCCCAGCTTAGTAAGTTTATCTATGATTCCAGAGAGGGGGATGGTGTCAAAGTCCTTCTCGAGGTCCAGATAGGCTGTATGAACCACCTTAACCTCTTCCACAGCTCTGGAGACTGATTTGAAGAAGTCAATCTGGTTCAGGAGACAAGATTGGCCCTTCACGAACCCAAACTGGGTGGGGTCCACTGTTTGAAGGTTGTCAATGCCTTTGTTTATAAGTGCCATGATAATGCGTTCCATGCCCTTACAGATCGGGCTTGTCAGACTGATGGGACGGTAGTTTTCGGGATCCAAGGTGGATCCCCCCTTGTGGAGTGGGATAACTGTAGCTGTGCACCACTCAGTGGGCATGAAGCCTGAGGTGAGGCTATGATTAAACCTGTCACTTAGGTGAGGTGCCAGTTAATTTTGGATTTCATATAGTACACAGCCTGGGATGTCATCTGGTCCCATGGATGCTGTATTCTTAGCTTTGGAGAGTGCAGTTTCTACCTGTGTGGCCGTGATTACTGGAATTTGGCAATCTTTTGGTATTGAGATGGGCCCTTTAGGGGGTGAGGGGGGGTGAAGTTGGCACTAAATTAATCTGTCAGGATATTGGCAATATCCTTGGGATGAGTATATTTAATGCCATTTTGTTGTAGCTCAGAGCAGATCTGAGCATTGCCATTTAGATTCTTGACATAACTATAGAATGCCTTGTGGTTGTCTTTGGAATCTTTGGCAATTTTATTTTTGTAACTTGCTTTGGAGGATTTTATGAGGGTCTCAGCTTCTTACTGAGGCTAGTGAGGGAGTTTTTTGCATCCTGGGATTTTCCTCTTTTCTGCTACAACAGTAATTGCTTGCAAAAGTTAAGTAACCTACCTTGCAAGTTGTTAAGCTTTTAACTTCTTTTATCTGGCATGGAGTATCTTAACAGTGTCTCTGATTAGTTATTATAAAAGGCAATTTAATTTAGTAAGTGTATCTCAGCTGCTAATAAAAAATAAAATCATCTCTTAGTTGTGCCACATTTAGTATATTGCAGTTAATTTCCCATATTAAAACACTTTTTCCATATAATTTCCTTCATTATGTTTTATAGCTCACAGTTCAGACTGCAACTTCATTTTTTCACTTATCTTAATAAGATGAGCTGTTGATATGTAGACATCAGGGGAAACCCCCCCTGTCATGCAAAAAAAGCATAACTGGGTCATTTGTCATTGGACTCTTTGCATGTTTGAATTAAACTACACATTTCCACCATAATTTATGCACCCCCCCCTTTTTATAACTTAGTCATTTACTTATTTGTTTCCATTTGTTTACTGAGATAATCAGAGTAGGTTGTTTGAAAAACACTTTTCAGCTGAGGCCAGGGAAGAAACAAATGCAATGGAATTTTCGTACCAATTCTAAACACAATTTTGAATAATACAGAAAAAATGAATGGCAATATGGAAGTAATTACACAAATGAGGTGAATAGCTAACAGGAGAATAATATACTCATTGTATTTGCATATCTAGTAGTAGGAAGAGGTCATCTGGTAGTTAGCAGGAATGTGATGTAATCTTTAATTGGTTCTATACCAAGGACCACCTCCTCAGTTAGGTAGCTCAGTAATATTGATAACTTGCTGTTAAATAAGAGATAGGAGAGATGGTGAGATAGTAAGAAGAGGAAATAAAGACCAGATGGGTATGATAGGGAATTCATAGATGTCTAAGTGTTTAGAAAAGTAGAGCTGGATTACGTTGTGACTGGCAGCAGGTGGAGTTTCAGTTGAAAGAACTGAGCAATAACATATCCAGTAAGAGAAGAGATATGTTTTTAAGATTTAAATAGCCTGTGGTTAGTAATTTTACAGAGAAACAGAGGGAGAGAGTTCCACAGTCTAGACACACTGTATAAAAATGTGAGTTGCTGACAGAGGAAGTGGAGGTCAGGAACTGTTCAGGGGATCTTTGGGGCCAAGCTGAAGAGTACCAAGAAATGACAGGCTTAATGCAGAACATGCAACAGTAAAACAGAAATGTATGTGCTTTTTCAAATATAATCAATTTATGAAGATGGGAAACTCAAGCCAGTGTAGTTGTTTAATTCGCTCACAATGATGGGATTGGACAGAAGAGTTGGTAGCAAATTTGGGATGTTTATGATATATTTGTTCTAGTTTTGAGTGCCGAGTGTAGGTTGGTAAAAAAACGTGCTGCATATGAGAGAATCTGCAACAAGTGTTTCTATATATAACTCCAGGGGGTGCAAAGGGAGCTTGACCTCCTGCAAAATAAAATTGCTGACTTGTTCGTTGAGGTGGTATCAGCGAACTGTTTTAAATTTTTGCTTATTTTCACCAAAATTACTTTCAATGCCTCAACATTAATCCATTATCCTGATACTCTTCTATATTGATACTCCACTTTTTCCTTACTTTAATTGCTTTAATCACGTCTTCTGGCAAAATTTCCAATGGATTTACATAATAATAATTGTTGTTTGTCTTTTCGGCTTTTCCCGGTTAGGGGTCGCCACAGCGGAACTCCGGTCCGCTAATGACTGGCAGTCGATTTTTATGGTGCTGAGTTGCCAGCCCGATGCCCAACCTTCAGAGAAGGCACGCCCATTCACGCATGTCTTTCAGAGGCCACTCGACCGCAGGGAGGATATGCAGACTCCACACATAAGGCACTCCGGCCGAGAATCGAACAGGAGAACTGCTTACTGTGGGGCAACAACGCTACCGCTGTACCACCACAGACTATGATTTACATAATAATAATAATGTTTCATCACATCATTATACCACATCTTTCTTTCTGTATATCATCAATTTTTATTTTTCACATTAGTAATTTTTCTTGATAATTTTTAATTTCTTCATTTAAATATTCTTATTCTCATGTCCTTGAATGCTTTTACTCGTATTTAAACACTTTTGCTATTAATTTCTCATTCTTTTCCTTTACCCACTTTAATACTCTACACAATTGTAAAGAAGCAGAGCAAACAACTGGATTTAGTAACCACAATCCCACTTCATCTTCACTCATACACAAAATACCTCTTTTTACTGGGTTTAATCTTGAACCCCTTATGAAAGGAAACAACTGCATAATTTTCATAATTTTCTAAGCTGATATAAACATTTGGCATGTATGCTATTTCTCCATTAATACATAATTCACCAGGTAAACATTTTCCCTGAGTGCTAATCTATATGTCCTCTGCAGAAGACACATTTCTTTCATTTATTTTGTCAAAACATCCATTTGTATCATAAATACATAATTTTTCCCAAATTTTATCCCTAGAAAAGACTTCATTTGTTGAAAAATACACACCTGCAGTTTTCATCCCGTCACCCAGACCGCTACTTTGTATCTTTATTCAAGTTCATTCCCATTTCCTTTAAGCATCCATTCAAACAAAATAACACTTTCCTCATCCATATTTTGCTCTTCAAACTACAACTATATTGTCTATGTATGTTAAACCTACTGGAATCACTGCCTTCATTTGCATCAGATATCTAGCAACTTTCATTTTATAAGCTATTTCATTCACTGTTGCATTCATTGCCATTGCAAACAATTTTCCACTTGTGGGGCATTCTTGTCTTATACCACACTTCATGCATATTTCTTTACTCAGCCACCAATTCACTAACACTCTTATTCTATTATTTTGATATGTTGACATACACATTATCCTAATTCTGTTATATTACTCCATACTTCACCATAACTTCCCATTAAGCATCATGTCCTACTGTATCAAATGGCTTGTTTTAGCTCAGCAGATCCTGTTTGGGAGACCTGCACACCACTACAGCACCAGAAATGAGAAAGAGAGACTTTTTACTGATCTAAGTACTTTTTTGGCTTTCTCTAAACTGTTTTTGCTTATCGAACTTTAAAAAGCTGTTTTTACTGCGGTTCTATTGTATTTCTGCTGCATTTTACTGCTAAATCATTTTACTGTGTGTACACTTTATTTTTCTGACTAAAAGTTAACAATTTAAACTGCATTTAGTACTGTAGGCATCACACTGAAGTGTGACAGCCTTTTCTGAGCATTTGTAATGTTTAAATTGATTTTTGCTGCTTAATGTCATAAAAAATAAAAATATATACTATCTGTACTGCTTGTTTCCCACCCTTTCCTATACTAGAATAGTCTGGATCCCATATCTGCTGGATTTCAGACTTTAGTCTGTGTTTCTGAGTGGTCCACACCTTGTTGTGGTAGTAGGAGGTCTTTCTGCTTATCAGTGAGAGTGATAAGCATTAGAGCAGCCAATCTGTTGCAACAGGAGTGTCTTCCAGTTCTGAAATTAACCATATTGGGTGTTTTGGGCTGATTTCAATCCGTTTCAACTTTCTGAGTTAAAAACCCGTGTTTGCACGGGTTGGCGCAGGTTTGCACATTACGCAGCGCCACCTAACTAGGGTTAAACTATTCCTGGTTCCATAAAGTCTGCTCTTCAGTTTTTCACTTAGATCTAGCTAGATTCTTAATTGTAGCACTTGAATATGCTTCTTTGTGCACAGCACTGGTTCAGAACTGTTGTAAGCACTAAATAAACTACAAATTGCTACAGCACACAACCTTTCTCATTACCTAGTGGATAACAGTTTATTGTACTTATCCCCCTCAGTCGCTTAGAGGAAAACAGCTCTAGTACTTACTTCCCTCACTTGTTTAGAGGAAACTAGCAGTTACCCAGGCATGTCCAAGGGACAGCTCCCGGTGTTCTCCCCTGTCTACCTGATGAATCTGGGCATCTTGGGGCAATGTAACAATTGTCTCATGTACACTGACAACCCTCCCCTCCTACCATCCAACACTACAACCTGGGAGAGATGCATTTATCTAGCCAAATTGGAGGGAAAGCTCTCTCAACCCAAGACTGAACCTGTCAGTCAAGAAGAGAAGGTAAATACTTGCACCACACCACGCTCAACACATAGTCCCACTAAACCTACACCACCAAAACTCACACATAGATACGCAAAAACATTCACGGAGGCTCTCAATAATAATCTACCGAAGCAACAGACACCTCCCAAGCAGAAATGCAAGCAACCTCCACCCCTCAACACAACCCAAAATACACATAACCCACAGCCTCAGTGTGCCACTCAACCACAGCCAATAAGGCAAAACAACATACGCAACACATTAGTCATAGGTGACTCTATAGTCAGGCACACTGATGTTCCACTCACCAGACTAGACAAGGAGAAGGTTACTGTTAGAGGCCTGTTTGGTGCCAGGATCTGCCACATATCCCACACACTCAGGTCACTCCACAACAAGTACAAATATTACTCAGTTATTGTCCATGTTGGTGTGAATGACCTGAGACATACCTCACTGGACAACATGAAAAAAGACATGGAAGAGCTCTCCAATCTTGTAATTCAGGCAGATATGTCCCTAGCCATGAGTAGCATCCTACCTTGACCCAGAATGATACCGTAGTAAAAAGACAAAATGATTGACTTCAGCAATTGGCTATGCTTCTGGTAACATTCAAAGGGGATCCAGAATCTATCTGCCTGGGACGACATGGTCAACAGGCCACGATGCTTTGCCAGAGATGGCCTGCACCTATCACCCCTGGGATTCCAGATACTGGCTAAGGCTCTTGCCACCCCTATAGTGTTTTTTTTTTTAAGCAAGGTTCAAATGACAAACCCACCACCATAACAGGTATAGGCAAACAAAAACTGAGGGTAATGCAACTCGGTGCTAGAAGTCTAAACCTCAAAATGCACTCATTTCAGGCACTCCTTAAAATGGAGAACATTGATATCTGTGCTGTTACTGAAACCTGGTTCAAGGCTCCAGAGAGCACCCCTGCATGGAGAACATTGATATCTGTGCTGTGTCTGAAACCTGGTTCAAGGCTCCAGAGAGCACCCCTGCATTACCAGGCCATAACTCATACCATACCTTTCAGACATCTAACCTGGACCAGAACACCAAAGGTGGAGGTGTGTCCATATTCATTAAGGATATCCACACCTCCAGGCTAGTTGCCCAACATAATGCATCCAAAATAATCCAAGTTCAACTAACCCTGGGAAAAACTGCAATACAATGCCCCCGGATTCCCACTCCACCTTTCTTGAAATACTGGAAAATGTTAGGGTTCAGGCAAACACCTTAATAATGGGTGATTTCAACGACCCCAACATTAACTGGGAAAACTACTCATGTACCTACTCCTTCACTCAGTGCTTTCTAGAATTCATAAACTCCAATGCCCTGGATCAACTTATCCACAACCCCACCAGGGGCAACAATATCCTAGACCTAGTCATTACCAACATGAGTGACTAATGTTCTACACCTGAAGTTAACACCTCGTTGGTCAGATCTGACCATAAGCTAATCACAATAGATATCCACATCCTGCCCCACCCCCCATCCCCATTAAGGAAACCACTGTATAAAATTTCTCCAAAGCCAACTTCATGCTTCTTAAGACAGAAGTGGCAAACTTCATGACACCCATGTGGATGGGCAATACAATTATGACTGCAGAATCCTACACAAATGCACTCTATAAGCACTTACACAAGTGTATGGATCGTGCTATCCCTATCAGAACTAAGATGCTATCCTCCAAAAAAAGGAAGCCAATCTGATGGTCCCATGCTATAAACAAACTCTACAAGAGAAGGAAGAAAGTTTTGCAGAAGAGAGTAAAATCCCATGAGTGGAGGAGCTCCCTGGCCAGCCTCAGTAAGAAGCTGAGATCCCTCATAAAATCTTCCAAAGCGACTATGAAAACAAGATTGCCACCAATTCTAAGGACAACCACAAAGCATTCTATAGCTATGTCAAGACTCTCAATGGCAACACCCAGGTCTGTTCTGATTTTCAGCACAATGGCATGAAATTTACAGCTCCAACTGATATCGCCATCATCCTGGCAGTTAGGTTCAGTGCTAACTTTACCCCCCTCTCACCCCCTAAAGGGCCCATACCTATACTGGAAGAATGCAGAGCCCCTGCAGCCACAACTGTTCAGGTAAAAACTGCACTCTCCAAAGTCAAACACAGCTTCCATGGGACCAGACAACATCCTAGGCTGTATTCTACATGAACTTCAGAATGAACTGGCCCCCCACCTAAGCACCATGTTCAGCCATAGCCTTATGTCAGGCTTTGTACCCACTGAATGGTGCACATCAACAGTTATCCCACTACACACAAAGGGGGAGCCACCACTGATCCCTGGAACTATCACCCTATTAGCCTGATGAGCCTTGTCTGCAAGGCCATTGGATGTATATTGATGGAAATCCTAAACAAAGACATTGGTAACCTCAAAACTCTGGACCCCACCCAGTTCAGGTTTGTGAAAGGTAGATCATGCCTCCTGAACCTGACTGACTTCTTTGAAACAGTCACCAAAGTTGTAGACAAGAGTAAGGGAGTTCAGACAGCATATCCTGACCTTGCCAAGGCTTTCAACACCATCCCCATTCTGGAATTATAGATAAACTCACTAAACTAGGTATAAATTGATACATCACAAGATGGGTTGCCAACTGGCTCACTGATAAAACCCACACTGTAAATGTTGCAGACTCCAAATCTGACTTGAAACCAGTGACAAGTGGAGTACCACAGGGTTCAGTCCTGGGTCCTCTCCCATTTGGTATCTACTTCTCTGAACTAAGGGCTAACACAGAAGGCCTCTGGCTGATGAAGTTTGCAGATGACTGGAAATTAGGTGGCATAGTCAAGTCCCCAAATAACATGGACATCCTACAGAAGGGCCTCACTGAGAGAGATGCCTGGTGTCAGAGTCATGGCCTCAAGCTAAAAGCCAAAAAGTGCATTGTCATCCCCTTTGGTAAAAGCTCTGTACCCATGAACTACCACATAGGTGGCAGTCCACTTAACGCTGAGAGTGAGATAAGAGACTTTGGGACTCAGCTGGACAGTGTTCTCTCCTTTGATAATCACATTGTCACAATAGTCAGGAAATCCTTCTACGTGGAACACCTCATCACAAAAGGTTTCTCATCCAGGAAAAAAGAAGTCATTGTTCCCCTCTACTCAGCTCTCATCAGACCCATTATAGAGTACAATGCCCCTTTTAGCATGTACCTCACAAGACATCTGCAACAGCTGGAAAGGCCACAGAAGTACCTCACAAAGAGGATTATGGGCCTCAAACATATGCCCTAAGCTGACCGTCTCCATAAACTCCAGCTTTATTCCATAGCATATCATTTACTCCAAGGTGATCTGTGCCTAACATACAAAGCTATGTCAAAGCCAAAGCTGTTGGACATGCTACACCTAAAGAAATCCCAATCCCTCCGGGATACATGCTGTAGGGACCTAAACCTTGTCACTACAATAAACAGAACATGCTGGAGGGATAGATTCCTGTCCCAGAGACTTCCCATACTCTGGAACAAGCTACCTATCTATGTCAGGCAGAGTTCCTCATTGGCACTCTTCAAGAACAATCTTGATGAGTGGATGGGAAATAGGAAATTCACCCCGGGGATCACTTCTGTGGCTCTGTTCGACAGAGGCAGAGAAAATAACTTTATTGGGTGGTGAAAGCCAGGGAACCATGCTGACTAGGCTTGCATAGGCCCTTGGGCCGATAGCCTGATACCTACCTATGAACCTAATATCACCATTCATGATTATCACATCTTCTCTTTTGCTAGCAATATCATCTACGATTTCTCTCACAACCAATAGCAACTACTAACATGTCTTTCCTTTTATAACATATATGCTTTCATGCATAAAATCCTTCATACTTTTGTATTCTTCTGTATTATGTTCATAATTTTTTCATAATCTGTGATTTAGTGTGATTGGTTTACAATTTTTTATTTCATTTTCTCATCTTTATTCCATATGAATTTTAATATCCCACTATATATCTCTTTATAAACAGACCCTTCATTCAACCATTCATATAGAACATTGACAAAATACTCTTTCGCCAATCCATTAATTTATTGAACATTCCATACCCTAAACCATATGGGCCTAATTCTGAATAGTCATTTACTTTCCTAAGTACTTCATCCAATTCACTGATAGTAATTTCTGCTTCAAATTCATCCTTAACTCGTTCTAGCAATTTGTTACTTTAAATTCTCTCCTATTTTCTTTCTTATACATATTTTCTACATGCAGTACTATAAGTTGCTCTTGTGTTCTTTTTACCTGCTCTTCCAAACTTTTCACTCCCTTCTCCCTTGTAAATAATATCTCTGTCTAAACAGTAATGCCTTCGTTTTTTCCTTGATTTCTTTTATATGTATTTCCGTATCATTATGCTCTCTTGTATTCTCTAGATTCTCTAATAAATATTTATACATTTTCCCATACTTCACATCCTACTACTTTCTTACATCAGCCTGTCATTAATAAACATTTTTATACTTCTTTTTAAACCAATCCACCATTCAGACAATTTTATACATGCATCTCATGGTTATATAGGTTCATAGGTTCATAGGTTTATACTAGGCTATCTGCCCTAAGGCATTTATAAGCCTAGCCCAAATTATTGTGGCTTACGCCACCCCTTATATGAAAAAATACTGTGCCCATTAGTTTGTTGTGCCTCTGTCCAGCAGTGACCCAGAGATGATTCCCAGGGTAAACCTACGATCTCCCATCCACAGGTCTAGATTTCTCTTGAACAGAGTCAGCGAGGTGCTCTGCCTCACATGGACCGGGATTTTATTCCACAGCATAGGGAGTCTCTGAGTGATAAATCTATCCCTCCAGCATGTCCTATTTATATCCGTGCTAAGGTTTAAGTCGCTTGCTCTAGTGGTTTTGGTGGATTTGGATTTTTTGAGGTGGAGCATGTCCATTAATTCGGGTTGGACATGGCCTTGTATGTCAGGCACATGTCACCTCTGAGCAGACGGTATGCGACTGAATAGAGCTGGAGTTTCTTCAATCTGGCAGCATATGACAGATTTTGGAGTCCCTTTATCCTTTTGGTGAGGAACTTTTGGGGTCTCTCCAATTGCTGCAGATGTCGGGTGAGATACATCCCGAATGGGGCATTGTACTCGATCATTGGTCTGATAAGTGAAGAGTACAGGGGAACAATGACCTCACTAGATCTGGATGTGAATCCCTTCATGATCAGGTGGGCAATGTAGAAGGTCTTTCTAACCACTTTAGCAATGTGAGTGTCAAAAGAAAGGCCACTGTCAACCTGGGTCCCCAGGTCCCTGATAACCTCTTCTGTGCTTAGTGGATTGCCACCTATATGGTAGCTTGGGGTTACCTTGTTTTTCCCGAAGGGTATGACTATACATTTTTTGGCGTTTAACTTCAGGCCATGGCTCTGGCACCAGCTATCGGTTTCAGTGAGTCCCTTCTGAAGGATATCCGTGTCCGATGCACTTTCCACTATGGCCCAGTTTGCAGTCATCTGCAAACTTTGTCAAAAGTCCTCCCATGTTGGCCTGTACTTCTGAGAAGTAGATGCCAAACAATAGGGGGCCAAGGACCGAGCCCTGTGGGACACCACTTGTGACCGGCTTGGAGTCTGACACAGCGCCAGCAACTCTAACCCTGTGGGTTCTGTCCTTAAGCCAGTTTGCAACCCATCTTGTGACATATGGGTTTACATTTAAGCTGGTAAGTTTTTCTACAATACCCGAGTGGGGTATTGTGTCGAAGCCTTTGCAAGGTCAAGGTAGGCTGTATGGACTGCCTTTCCCTCATCAATGGCCTTGGTGACTATTTCAAGAAGTCGACCAAGTTCAAAAGGCATGATCTTCCCTTGACAAAGCCAAACTGGGTCGGGTCCAATGTCTGCAAGTCCCCTATATCTTTGTTTATGAGCTCCATTATGATCCTCTCCATAGCTTTGCAGACTAGACTTGTTAAGCTTATGGGGCGGTAATTACCAGGGTCCGTGAGGCCACCTTTGTGGAGTGGGACCACAGTTGCCGTCGCCACTCCTTGGGCACGTATCCTGTGGTAAGGCTGAGATTAAACAGCTGCCTTATGTGCGGGTTTAATTCCTCATTTAGCTCGTGTAGCACACAGCCGGGGACACCATCCGGTCCCATTGATGCTGTGTTTTTAGCTTTAGAGAGCAGCTTTCACCTGCGCATTTGAGATGTCCGGGAGGCTACACTCGGCTGGGATAGTTATCTCTCCTTTAGGGGAGAGGGGTGAAGTTTGCACTGAACCTGTCTGCCAGTATGTTGGCAATGTCTGTGGGTTCAGTGATTTTGTATCATTTGGACTAATTCTGAGCATATCTGTGAGTTTCCACCCAGGTTCCTAACATAGCTGAAAAAGGCCTTATGATTGTCCTTTGAATCCATGGCAATTTTTCTCTCAAAATTGGCCTTAGTTGATTTTATGAGTGCTCGTATTTTTTACTAATAATGATCAGGGGTGACTTCCTTTTATGGATTTTGTTCTATCATGTAATAGCTTTCTCCTCTTATTGTAAAGTTTGTTAATGGCTGGGGTCCACCAGACTGGACGTTTGCCCTTTGTGGAAAGAGTCTTGGTTTTATTTGGGATTGCCTGATCCATGCAGTCCTGGAGGTGTTCATAGAAGGCATTTGTAAGGGCTTCCAGCTTGGGTTGTGGTTTCCTCTGACTCAGGGGCCTTGAAGGATACCACACCAGTCTTGAGTAGTGTGAAGTTTGCTTTAGAGAAGTTCTTCACTATGGTCTTTTGTTTGGGGTGGGGGCGGGATGTGGATTTCCAGTGAGATTAGTTTATGATCAGATCTCACCAATGAGGGATATACTTCCGGTGTGGAGCATTTTGTCCCCATGTTTGTGACAATGAGATCTAGTATATTTTCTCCTCTCGTGGGAACAGTGACTAGCTGTTCCATGGCATTTGAATTTATGAACTCCAGGAACCGTTGGGCTAGAAAGTTAGGGCTTGAGTAATGTTCCCAGTCTATATTCGGGTAGTTGAAGTCACCCAATATGATGGTGTTTGGAGATACATTTATACCCTCCAGTGTCTTCAGGAAGGCTGTGTGGGGTTCCTGAGTTTGAGAGGGTGGCCTGTAGCATGCTACAATATGTAGAGCAGTTTTGCCTATGGTTAGTTGCACCTGGATGGTTTCCAGCTTCATGCGTTGCCACCAACCTGGAGGTGTGAGTATCCTTTATGAATATGGATACACCCCTCCTTTTGTGGAGTGGTCCGGGTTTTGGGGCGGAACGCATGATATGAAGTAAAACCTAATAGTGCCGGGTGCTCTCAGGAGCCTTGAACCAGGTTTCAGTTACAGCACAGACATCGATGTTCTCCATACTGAGAAGGGCCTCGAGTCGTGCATTTTGAGATTTAGACTTCTGGCATTGAGCAGCATTACCCTCAATTTCTTCCCATTTTTGTTTTCTAGGGTGGTAGGTTTAGAATTTGAGCCTTGCCTAAAAAGGCACTATGGGGGTGGCAAGAGCCTTAGCCAATATCCGGAATCCCAGGGTGACAGGTGCAAGCCGTCCCTTGCAGCGTGGCTTGTCAAGCATGTCATCCCAGGCAGACAGACACTGGATCCCTTTGAATGACACCAGACATTAAGCCAATTGTTAAAGCTGATCATCTTGTCTCTATATTGTGGCATCATTCTTGGTGAAGGAAGGATACTGCTCAGGGTTAGGGTCATACCTGCCTGGGCTACATAATCAGAGAGCTCCTCTATGTCTCTTTTCATGCAGTCCAGGGAGTGCGTCTCAGGTCGTTCACACCAGCATGGACAATGACTGTGTCATATTTGTACTTGCTGTGGAGTGACCCGAGTGCTTGTGTTATGTGGCGGATTCTAGCCCGATAGGCAGCTTACTGTGACCCTCTCCTTGTTCAGCCTGGTGAGTGGGACGTCAGTGTGTCTGACTATGGAGTCACCTATGACAAGTATGTTTGGTGTTGTATTTGGCCTTAAGGGCTGTGACTGCTTTGCACACTGCTTTTGTGGTTTATGTGTTGCTTGTGGGGTGTCTTGTGGTAGCAGTTGTTTGGGTGTCTGCTTTGGAGGCCTCTGCTGTTTAGGTAAATTTTACTCAGAGCCTCCAGTATGTCTTTGTGTGTTTATGTGTTTGATTCAGTGGAGTGGTAGCATTATGTGAGGCTGGTTTTGTGGTGTGTGTAGTTGCCTTCTCCTCCTGTCTGGTCTTGCCAGTCCTGAGTTGAGAGAGCTCAGCCTCCAGTTTGGCTAAATAGCTGCATCTCTCAAGTATTTGTGTTATGTGGGAGGAGGAGAGGGTTGTCTGTGTACATGAGGCAGTTATAACATTGCCTCAAGATTCCCAGATTCACCAGCTGGACCGGAGAGGAGATTGACAACTGACCTTTGGACATGCTAGAATAATATTGGGAAATCCTTAATTGAAAACAAGGGCCAGTGGGGAGTGAGGGTGTAGTGCTTTTAATTTTTAGTGCTGACTTATATAATTGCTTTAGTGAGCAAGTGCCAGGTAACTTGAGTGCAATGTGTTACAAGTAACTAAATGCAAAACGACAAACAGTAACTTTCTTTCAAGTGAAACAAGGAAATAAGTACAGTAAGCAATGCAGATATCACTAGTGATCCACAGAAGCTGAGAAGTTGCGTATTAGGTGAATTAGCTTCCAGGGAAATAACAAGCAAACAAACAACAAGCATATAAACAAAGCTAGATTCAGTAGGCCTGGATCTAGTCTATGCTAGAGCAAACAAGGTGAACCAATTTCAGTAAGATACAGTTCAAATATTCAGGCACTATAAACCTTTAACCAGAAAATTCCCAGCTCAGAAGGGCAGAGTCCAGCCTCTTCTCCCACAAGAGTGCAGACCACGAACCTTCTTAATGTAAAATAACTGGCCTGAAGCCCAAGTGCCTAAACCAGAACTAATACACTTGGACACTGGGCTCTCAATCAGCAGTTCCCAACTTAGAAGGATGAAAGCTACCTGTCCTGCCACCACAGTGCTTGCCACAAACCTTCCTAATGTAAAACAACTGGTCTGAAGCCCAAGTGCTTAATCCAAAAGACTTGAATGATAGCTACACTTTAATCAAGTTACAACCAAGCAGTAATAAATACCATTGAATACTTTAGAGAATGTCTGGATTAGTGCTCAAGTTACACAAACAAAGCTAGATCCAGCAGGCCCGAATCCAGTCTATGCCACAGCAAACAAGGCGCACCAACTTCAGTAAGAAACAGTTCAGATATGCATGCACTATAAGCCTTTAACCAGAAATTCCCAGCTCAGAAGGGCAGAGTCCAGCCTCTCCTCCCACAAGAGTGCAGACCACGAACCCTCTTAATGTAAAATAACTGGTTTATAAGCCCAAGTGCTTAAACCAGAATTAATACACTTTTAGAATAACAGACACTGAGCCCTCAATCAGCAGTTCTCAACCTAGAAGGATGTAAGCTACCTGTTCTGCCACAACAGTGCAGACCACAAACCCTCTCAGTGCAAAACAACTAACTGGTCCGAAGCCCAAGTGTTTAAACCAAAAGGCTTAGAATGAGTTACACCAAGCACCATATGATGCTTCCTTAATTAAAGTACTTCCCATACTCCAATTAAATCCCATAATTTTTTATTTATTCCTTTTATTTCCTTTCCTATTTTAATAAACTCCCTTTCTTCCATCACCCCCATCCATATTGCTAAATGATCTGAAAAACCCATCACAACTGTATCACCATCTGCTACCCCAAACCTTCCAGTAATACAAAATCATCAATTTCGGATCCAAGTGCCTCCTTTTATAAGTCCATTGACTTTGTTTCCACACAGCTAATTTGCCACTTTTTTACATATTACCCTTTCTTTTTTATTTCCCCAAAATCACAAAGGCCCCTGCAATTATAAATTTCGTGTTAACTACCCCATAGTCAAATACTTGATGAAGCAGATTTTTATCTTTCCTTGCTAGTTATATAAGCATATAATGCTATAATTCTATAAACATTCACTCTCTACTCATATCCATGACGGTTACCCTTCCTATCCTTACCAACTTTACATCTAGTGTTTTCACTATTTTTACACAACAGAACCACTCCAGAAACTGTTCACTTCCTAAGTTGCATATTATATTTTCAACCCACAATGTTTCTGTTTGCATTCTTTCTTCACTTGTCAGAAATCTTATATCATCAAACAAAATAACGTCCGCATCACACTTAGCACCACATTCCAATATTCCTATCCTTCTTAGTGTTAATAATACTGTTCACATTAACTGAAAGTACTCTAAAACAATTGTGTTTCCTTCCTTTTAAGTTTAGGGGAAATGTTTTTTAATTTTCATTTTTTAATCTTTACTTGTACTTGTATCACTGCGGTGGTGGTGCTGCGATAGCATTGCCACCTCACAGTAAGACGTTGTCCTGTTTGATTCTCAGCTAGAGCATCTTCTGTGTGGAGACATGCATGAATGGGCGTACCTTCATTGAAGGTTGTGCATCAGAGCTGGCAACTCTGCACGTAAAAATCTACTGCCAATCATTAGTGGACCAGAGTTCTGCTGTGGCGACCCCTAACCGGGAAAAGCCGAAAGACACAACAACTTGTATTTGTATCAATCAGTTCTCTTGATCTATCTTCCAGCGTGCACTCTCTCATCTCATTTTTCCACCCCATATTTTTTCTTCTACAGCTTCTTCTTCACCTAGTTCACTCTCTCTCTCTCCCCCAAATTCTTTTTGCCCGTCCTCATGTATATTTTCTCCCCTTTCCCCTTCATTTTCATTATTTACTGTTTGTTGTTGACAACACACCCAAAATTGTCCCCTTTGTTACAAATTTGCTTTCAGGCATACACCTTCTTGCTGTATGCCCTTTCTTGCCACACTGTTTACAATGTACCTTGTCACAATCATCTAAATGAAAACTGTCCTCACAAAGGAAACATTTCTCTCTATGACCATCCACAAAAATAACACTTGGATGTTGTTTCACCATGTGCTTTCACATTCAAAACAGCTTCCAACCTTCATTCCATAAGTTTCTCTCATCTCTAACATTCCCAATATTGTCAACAGTTTCACAAAGATCCTGCATGCATTTTTAACACCATCTTCTTCCAGTTCCTCAGTTCAAACCACAAAGTAACTTTTTTAACATTTAAGTCACCACCAAAAAACAAATAATTGTTCCACAGATAAACATCCCTAATTTTGTTACACAGTTCTAGAAATGTCTTCAGTCCATTAGTTTCAATGTGGTCACAATAGTCTTTGTTTCAATATGTGAAAAAAGTCAAATAACTTGGACTTTCAAACCCAAAACATTTAGCAATTTGTCCCATACATATTTGTCTATAAGTGTCATTTTTTGTTCTTATTCTCACAGTTGGTCTTCTCTTCTTTTTAAAAACAGCTTGACTTACAGTATGTTGGTGTTCTCCTTTTCTGCCTGCTGTCACTGCTGCATAGGTTTTAGTTACTGCATTATCTGCTGCCACAAAACCAGACACTTTCTCAGTTTGTTGCGTCTTTCCTTTTTTACTTTCTGTCACCATTGCTTAAGTTTTAACTGTTGCATTCTCAGCTGCTACATCATTTGGTTCCTTCCCCACATTACTGTCATCATCACTTCAAAATAAGTTAGCTGCCATGTCACTCAATGAAATAGCAGACTTTAGCCTGGATTATTCTGCTAGATTATTTTTAACAGAACATTATCTTCACCTCCTCCTGATGTTATGTTAGCTGTGCCACTTCAACAGAATCACTCACATGTTTTCATTTGTAACATCCACCACACAGGAATCTTTTTCACATTGCAAAGCTTTGTATTGAACAAATTTGTCTCCAAATTCTCACTTCCACCTTCAAACTCTCTGCAGCTTTTCTTTCTCCTCCATGCTGCTACTTCCCTTAGGCATCTTCTGTAAAAGCTTTCCTGTGCCATCTAGCAACTCCAGATAGTGTGTGTGTGTGTGTGTGTGTGTGTGTGTGTGTGTGTGTGTGTGTGTGTGTGTGTGTGTGTGTGTGTGTGTGTGTGTGTGTAGGGGGGTATTTCTGCATAATCATCACTTATATACATTATTTACATGCTAGATATTAATTACATTATTTACACCTTTGTACAGTGCAGAAAAATGAATTATTATTAAACACTCCCCCATTATTTTTTCCAAAGCCAAAAATGTATTTTCTTTAAGATTTTTAATATGTTGTTGTGTCTTTCGGCTTTTCCCAGTTAGGGGTCGCCACAGCGGAACTCCGGTCCGCTAATGATTGGCAGTAGATTTTTAAGTGCTGAGTTGCCAGCTCTGATGCACAACCTTCAACGAAGGTACGCCCATTCATGCATGTCTCCACATAGAAGACGCTTTCGCTGAAAATCGAACAGGACACCGTCTTACTGTGAGGCAACAACGCTACCACAGCACCACCACCACAGTTCTAAGATTTCTAATATCCATTTCCCATTAAACTTTAATTCCTTAAGTCTCTATCCATAATGTCCACAGAATAAAAATATTTTAACAATTTTTCTATACTTTTTATTTACTATAATATCTATATTCAGACGTGTCCATGTTTAAATATTCAGCCTCTTCAAAATATTTCGGCATTTTGTTTTTACATATTTCTTCCCATAACATCTTTATTGTAGAACATTTCAAAAACACATCTTCTGTTGTTTCAAGTTTCCCACAATGAATACATATTCTTTCTTGCTTTCTTTTATAAGATATGTTAGCTTTAATGGGTAATTTACCTATTGATAAGCTCTAGAAAAATTACATTCATATATTTTCTTACACCACCTAAATCTCATTTTAATAGCATTTTTCCTCTATCTGTAAATGTTTCCAGTGGAAAACGAAATAATCAGAAAGAATGTAGTGTGGAAAAACAACTAAGTAAATATCCGACCCCAGTACCTGGTAACTCGAGCAATGCGGAGGGAAAAAAATGAGTAGTAAAGATAAATCTCCACCAACTGAGCTGTGTAAAACACAATTTAATCCACTCTGCTCAACAAACAGAAAAAAGAAACACGATACAGTGCATCCAACATCAAGGGTTAAGCGCTTTCATCTGTCCTTGCCAGATTTCATCAGAACCATTGAATTGCTTTGTTAACTCAGTTATATACCAAGTTTTGGTGCCAAAATTTTAATAAATTAATTAATTCTTAATTAATTAAAATTCAAGAATGCTTTTAAAACCTAATGTGTAGCTACCTTTTACATTCAAATGCATGGTATAACCATTACAATACTTTTATATCCATGTTAAAAACTTTTAATATAACATATTAAAATACATTGATACCTCGATATAAATATTACGTAGTGTACTTAAAAAACTCTATGAATTAAAAATAATAATAATAATAAATATTTAATACTGTGAACTTATGTTGTAATCAAAATCATAATAATATCTGTGCCATATAACAGTACAAATTAAATGTAGAGTTACAATATTTAACCAATAAAAAAACAATATTAAACGGGATCCCTTTTCACACTGTTCACCCATTGTTTGACATTGATATAACATAGGGGTATTCTACATAACATGGTAATAAATATATATGTATATGTAACTTATTATGTGACAGGACTATCCGCTAAAAATGAATCTCCATGTTTAAGAGGATCCAAGTATCAGAAATGGTTTCAAACTGATGTATTCATTGAGTCCTGGGAATGTAGTGGCATCGAGACAAATCTGACATCTACTCTCCAGGAAACCTAATCTAGCCTTCCAATTTCCACTGCCAGCTGTTCTATCTACCTGATCTATTATAGCAAATTTAAACATGTGATCTTTACCATTGGCTATAACATGTTTGCTAAGTGCATTCTTCTCATCACCTTTTTTCATCTTATAGATATGTTCATACATCCTGGTTTTAAGTTTTCTTTCTGTTTTCCCTATGTAATATGCGTTGCACATTGTGCAGGTGGCTAAGTATACAACTCCTTGGCTATTGCAATTTCCAGATTTAAATTTGCATATGTTTTTCATAGTATTGTTCAATCTGATACTGTAATCAACATTAATGTATTGACACTGTCTACATGTACCTCATTTTTTGTTCCTTTTGTCTTGCAATATTTCTCATTGTTCATATTATCACTTCTTTCTATTAATCTCTTTAAATTGTATCCTGTTTTTAATACTATGCTGGGAGTGTTCCCTACTATTTGTCTTACTGCCTCATCATTAGTGAAGATAGACCAATGTCTACATAATATTTCCTTGACGATGTTAGTATATGGATTGAACATTATGACACACACTCGTCTGTTAAACACTTTATTTGTCTTTATGTGAATGTCTTCTTTCCCTAATAGTGAACTATATTTTGTACCCCATTGGGATCTAACATAATTAACTACATCTTCAAGCATATTGGTTGGATAACCTCTTTCCATAAATAATTTTTGAATAAAATCTAGTTCTTGTGTCATGATTTCTCTTGTAGATGACATCCGTGCAGCCCTCACACATTGACCTTTAACTACATTCTTAAATGTGTGTGGGGGATGACAACTCCCATATTGTATGTAATCATTGGAGAAAGTGGGCTTACGATATAATTTAGACATATAGCCATCTTCATTGGTACTAATATATGTGTCTAAGTATGATATGCCACGTTTTTCCACTGAATGTGTAAATCTCAAAAATTCCATTGTATTGTTGATATAGTTGATAAAGGCTGAAATACTGTCCATATCTCCTTTCCATACAATGAATATGTCATCCAAGAATTGTGTGTATAATAACATTTGTTTGTAATATTCACTAGGGAATATGAACTGATCCTCCCATTCTAACATCACTAAGTTGGCGAATATGGGTGCACAAGATGCACCCATAGCCACGCCCTGAGTTTGTCTAAACATTTCTCCTTGAAATTCGATGTAATTATGATCCAAAATGAGTTCCATCATGCTCATGATTAGTTTAATTTTGTCCCAAATAAGCCCTCAATACTTTCTCATACTATTACAAAAATATTCTAAACCTGTATCCTTGGGTATGCAGGAAAAAAGATCCTTTACATCCACTGTTATAAAGGTGATATCCACATCCCATACATCCCTATTTAATTTGCTAAGAAAGTGCCAGGAGTCCTTAATTAAATGTGGAGCATTATTATATATGTGTTTCGTCCAATGATCCACTGTTACACCCATATTAAATGTTTTTGATTTAGATCCGGATATGATTGGTCTATATGGGGGGTTGTTAAGATTTTTATGAATCTTAGGAATACCTATTATATGTGCCATTACTGGATATTCATTCCTAATGAAATTATAAAGTTCTTCTGTAATTCTATTATCCAGTAGGTATTCTTCAATGGCTAAGTCTATCCGCCTATAACCAATGTTAATCTGGTTGAGCGAAACTACCTCATAGTTGCCAGAGTTAAACAATATATCATGAATCTGATTCTGGTAGTCCCATTGATACATTAGTATGATTCCCCCCCCCCCCCTATCCGGTTTCATAATCCTAATTTCTTTGTTTGAAATAATATCATATAACATTTTTCTTTCATCCCTTGTTAAATTATCTCTTAATGTGTCTTGTGAATCATCTCTTTTCCCTGTTTTGTTATATAAAGCGTATACTTCTCTACACACTGCTTGTTCATATAGAACTACATGAGTATTGTTAGGTGGTATATATGTACTTTTCCTAACCAATTTATTTTCACTAACTTTAGAACCTTCATCGGTGTCCTTAAAAAATAACGCCAAGTTTAGTATATGACAATATAATTTTACTTCTTTTATAATGTCAAATAGGTTGAAACTTACTGTAGGAATATAATTCATTCCTTTACTAAAGAGGGTAAATAATTCTTGTTTTATTTCCATATTGGTGTAGTTATATACCATAAATCCATTAAAATTAAAAATCATAGGACTATCCTTTTTAATATTTTCCTCTCTTTTGTCACTTTCATGTATCTCAGCAATCACACTACTCACCATATTTTCCAATGTGGTGGTGAGATTTCCTTTTCTACTATGTGTCAATATCTCTTTTGAAATTTCTTTGGGGCAGAAAAAAATCTGCCCCCTTGAAAATTTGTGTTACCATCCTGTCTGTCGTGTTTGTTCCTACCTTCACTTTGTTCCAAATAATTTATATTGGTGCCTTCCCTCTGTTGTTGTGGCTAAATGTATACTCTACCTATCCGGTATTGTTCAGTGTCTCTCTCCATTTTATGCACTTTCCTATTGTATACACTCTTCACCCTATTGCTTGCTGTCTGGAACTGTTTTAAATATAACTCTTGCCATATATCAAATTAATTGTCACAAGTGATTTCTTCATTTAATACTTCTAACTCATTAAATAACTTGGCTATCTTTTCATCATTGTATTTCATTAATATTTTCATATACATGTTACCAAACATATCAAATAATTTATTAAAATCTTGTTTAACAGTGTTACTGTAATCGATCCCTAATGGAAGCTTAAAAAAACGTAACCCCTTAGGCACAATATGTGCATTCATGCACTTCTCCAAATACACATTGTCAAGCTTTGAACTTTTAAACTGTATCAATTTTTTACTTAAAAGGTTAATCTTCATTTTCATACTGTTAGATGGTACACTAGAAGTATACCTGTCATATCTATATTTAAAATCACCATCCAAATTAAATTCGAAGTCATCGGCTAAAAAATCATGCATTATTTTGTCCTTATTTCCTTTGTGTTCTGTATCTTGAATCGCCGGATTTATACCATACTTTTCATTTAGTTTGTTTAGAGGTTTAGGGCTCGAAATAAATTCTTTAAATAAAGTACCTGTATTTGCTTTGTTATTCGGTCCCTTACTGAATGCATTAGAATACGTTTTAGTTTTTTCACGTAGTTTCGGACGAGCCCCAAGTCTCTGTGTCTCCTCTTTATGATGAAACAAGCTGAAATCAAAGGTAAATTCAGCTTCAGATAACACATTGTCACCCGTTTCTTTTATGTCAATACAAGTGGTCTGCATAGGTGTATTTCTCACATGAATTTGTCCATTTGATATATCACCCAGGCTGTTCAGCTCTATACGTTCAGCAACAAATGGTGGTTTGTCTGTTGTTTTTTCTCCTTTATGGGGAGAGGTTGTACTGGTGCCAGCTTGCACCGTAGCAGCTAGCTTCCCCACTAGTTCAAGAAGTTTGTTAACATCAGCTTGTAGCATTGAGACTTCCGCTCTCAGCATCACAAACTCCACCCTACTCAATGAAGTATCCAGAGGTGCTGTTTTGGCCATGGAATGACTCAGAAAGAATGTAGTGTGGAAAAACAACTAAGTAAATATCTGATAAGTGCTGAGTTGCCAGCTCTGATGCACAACCTTCAACGAAGGTACGCCCATTCATGCATGTCTCCACATAGAAGACGCTTTCGCTGAAAATCGAACAGGACAACGTCTTACTGTGAGGCAACAACGCTACCACAGCACCACCACTGCAGTTCTAAGATTTCTAATATCCATTTCCCATTAAACTTTAATTCCTTAAGTCTCTATCCATAATGTCCACAGAATAAAAATATTTTAACAATTTTTCTATACTTTTTATTTACTATAATATCTATATTCAGACGTGTCCATGTTTAAATATTCAGCCTCTTCAAAATATTTCGGCATTTTGTTTTTACATATTTCTTCCCATAACATCTTTATTGTAGAACATTTCAAAAACACATCTTCTGTTGTTTCAAGTTTCCCACAATGAATACATATTCTTTCTTGCTTTCTTTTATAAGACATGTTAGCTTTAATGGGTAATTTACCTATTGATAAGCTCTAGAAAAAAATCTTTACATTCATATATTTTCTTACACCACCTAAATCTCATTTTAATAGCATTTTTCCTCTATCTGTAAATGTTTCCAGTGGAAAACAAAATAATGTCCTTTCATAATATTTGAATACCATTATTCCTATTTTTACCAACAATGTTCACATTCAGTTTCCATAAGATTTTATTTTGATATTCCTTTATATCTTCATTCATATCACATTTCCATCTTTTCCCTATCCTCATTTTCCCCAAAACACTTATATTCATCATATAAAATGTATTCTGTCAAATTCCACTTCTCTTTTATATAACTTACTAAGGTCCTGTACAAATTCAATGAAGACACATGCACAATTGGGTTAATTAACCCTAATCCACCATCCTCTTGCCTTGCATATAAAAAGCATTAACTGGATTTTATCTAGACCCCCATATGAACGAAAATATAATGCGCATTATTTATTTTTCATAGTCAGTCAGAATCATATAAATACTTGCTACATATGCCACCTTGCCTAAAATAATAGAATTTATCAAATATAATTTTGTCTTGTATGACAATTGATATGACAATATGCATGTATCTCTTAATTCCTGTGAAATTTTCTCTCATTGTTTTTCTTATGATCATTTGTTCCAAATACTATTCCTAGTACCCCTATAACCTGTACATTGAACTGTATATCTTCTATATTTCTCATAAATTCAAAACATTTACTTTTATCTTTATTTATACATCAACCAAGTATCATTAATAATTTAACTTTCTAATTGTCTCTTCCACCCCTTCTTTGTTTTTAGTAATTATCTTCATTCATACTATCTGCATAAGTATATATTATTGGTAACTGTATTTCCTCTGTTATCTTATAACCTGTCATATTTAGTATTCTATTCATTTTAATGACAATCACATTCATAACTAAAGCAAATATAATACTGCTCGCTGGACATCCTCATTCCACATTCTATTTTAATTTCCTCACTTATCCATCCATTATTATTCTTACATTATTTTTCTTATATACAGATATACAGATTTAATTACTTTTAATATCCTTTTACTTATGTTATAAGCCCCTACTATATCCCACAATGCTTCATACTATAGCTTATCAAATGCCTTACTTAAATCTCCTGCAGTGATTTTAGCTTCCACCTTTTTATTACAATGTCATCTATTACTTCTTTTATTATCCATAATAAATCATGGCTTCCTTTCCCCTTTCTACAGAAAACTGTATGATCGATCAGCTTCACCATTTTATTGGTTAGTTTTTTAGTTATTATTCTCATAAATATCTTTTAATCTGGAATATCCAATATTATAGGTCTAAAAATTTTTATATTTTCTTTCTCTCCTTTTTTCACATATTAATTTCATGATTCCCATGCATATTTCTTTATCTGTCATACCTGTCTTTAAAAATTCATATAATACCTCCACAAAAAATACTTTTTTTCCAATTTTCCACATCATTGTACATATGATATTCTGTATCATCCATGCCTGTAGCTGTATCCAGATTGAGATATTTCAGTATTTCATTTAGCTCTTTCACATTTATATTTTCTCCAAATTTTCATTACCTTTTTTGCTTAGATTTTAACTATCCATTTCTGTCACTTTTACCTGTTTCTTTACAAAAGTATGGTCTATATACTTTTTAATCACTTCAAATATCCCTTCTTGTGTTTTTATATTTCCCCGTCATTATTATTTAATTCCCTTATTATTATTATTATTATTATTATTTCATTAATTTATTTAAATAAGGTGCCACCTCTTCTTTTCTTCCTTGTAAACAATATCTCTGTTTATATAACAATCTCCTAATCTTTTTCTGATTTATATCCTACATTTCTTTTTCTTTCTTATAAAAAATGTATCCTTCAATACTTCATTAAACACTTCTTAACTCAAATGCTTATATTTTATTTTCTCTATCCTTCTCTTTTCATCTTGACAATCCAAAAAAACACTTTTTATATTTTTCCTTAAAACATATCCACCAACCTTTCCAATTTTCATAAAATATTCTCGTGTCTATATGATCCTTCCATAGCTTATTCAACTCTTTCCTATCTCCATTTAAGTCTTTTTCATTCAGCCTCTTGATGTCTTTACCTATTTTTATATATCCTTATTTCTCGTGTACCTCTATCCACATGGCTACATGATCTGAAAAGCCTGTCCTTTTTATCCCTTTCTGCAAAATTTTTAAACTGTCAGACACTAAAAAATAATCAATTTTAGTTTTAATTTCACTTCTTCTGTAAGTCCAATGTTTATTATCCCCATATGTATAGCTTTCTACTTTTCATTATCTTAGGTATAGTTTTAACATCACTACATGTTTTTCTTTCATATTTTTAAATTGCAATTAAAATACCCCACTAATATTATATCCATATTAACATGTATATAATTTAGAATTTTTAAACATAATCTCTCTCTTTCTTTCTTTGTAACATATACACATGTTGCAATATTTCTATAAATATTTGTTTTCCATCTTAAGTCTATTGTCATTATTCTTCCTAATTCTACTATTTTGAAATCTATGATTTTAAGGTTTTCTTGACAAAAATACACGTTCCTGCGCATGTATCTTTTCCCATGTTGCATGTAATGTTTTCACCCCATAATACTTCAGTTTGTAACCCTTTCTTCATCTTTCAAGATTCTAGTATCTTCTAATATAATTATGTGCATATCAACTGAAGCACATCATTCTAAAATCCCTTATCTTATTTTAATATTCTTCAGACTATTAACATTTAAAGCTAAGATCTTCAGCCTGTAAATGAAGTTAGTATAATTATTCCTCTCTCATCTTTTACCTTTTTTCTTCTTATTTACAATTATACTTTTAAACTTTCTTTTCCTCTCTTTCGCCCTTTTTCCTATAGATTTTTTCCTTCCTCTTACTACTTGCCAGTTTACATATTCATCCTCACTCGTATCAAGCACCTCTTCCTCCCCCCTTCCCCATATTTTTCCTCCCCTTTTAAATCGTTATTTCTTTCCTGTGTACTATCCAGTCTTTTTTTTCTTGTTCCTTTCCTATATTTTTATCTATATCATGTACCAGATCATGTGTATATTCTTTTTCTGTAATTTAGGTTCATAGGTACATAGGTTGGTACTATGCTGTCAGCCCTAGGGCCTATACAAGCTTAGCCATAACAATTGCCTGGTTATTTCTTCCCACAGTATTTACTTCTCTGGACCCCTGTCTAGCAAGGCGACTGACGTGATCCCCGGGGTGAATTTCCTATCTCCCACCCAATCATCAACGTTCCTGTTGAAAAGGGCCAAAGAGGCGCTCTGCTTGACATGTATGGGCAGTCTATTTCAGAGTCTGGGGAGTCTCTGGGTCAGGAACTTATCCCTCTAGCATGTTTTGTTCATTGTGATGACAAGGTTTAGATCCCTGGAGTGTGTGCCTCTGAGGGATTGGGATTTCTTTAAGTATAGCATGTCCAACATTTCTTGGTTTGACATGGCTTTGTATGTTAAGCAGAGATCGCCTATGAGTAGACGATATGCAACAGAGGATTGGTGGAGTTTTTTTAGACGGTCAGCATAGGGCATCTGCTTTAGGCCTGTGATTCTTTTAGTGAGGTATTTCTGTGGTCTTTCCAGTTGTTGCAGATGTCTTGAGAGGTACATACCAAATGGGGCGTTGCATTCTATAATGGGTCTAATGAGAGATGAGTACAGTAGGACAATGACCTCCTTTTTTCTGGATGAAAAGCCCTTATTGATGAGATGTGCTACATAGAAGGATTTCCTGACTGTCATGGCAATGTGGTTAACAAAGATGAGACCACTGTCCACCTGTGTCCCTAAGTCTCTTATCACACTTTCAGTGTTTAGTGTGGTACCACCTATGTGGTAAGTCACGGGTACATGTTTTTTTCCCAAAGGAGATAGCTATGCATTTCTTGGCATTGAGCGTCAGCCCATGGCTCTGGCACCAAGCATCTGTTTCTTTAAGGCCCTTTTGTAGACTATCCACATAATTTGGGGATTCAATAATGGCTCCCAGTTTGCAATCATCTGCAAACTTTGTTAGCCAGAGTCCCTTAGTGTTGGCCTGTACTTTAGAGAAGTAGATGCCAAACAAGAGCGGTCCCAGGACTGAACCCTGAGGTACTCCACTTGTCACTTGTTTGGAGCTGGAGTTGGAGTCGGCTACTTTTACAGTTTGGGTTCTGTCAGTAAGCCAGTTGGCAACCCATCGAGTGACATAGGGATTAATGCCCAGCTTAGTAAGTTTTTCTATGATTCTAGAGTGGGGGATGGTGTCAAAGGCCTTGGCAAGGTCCAGATAGGCTGTGTGGACCACCTTACCCTTGTCCACGGCTCTGAAGACTGATTCAAAGACATCAATCAGCTTCAGGAGACAAGATCGGCCCTTCATGAACCCAAACTGCATGGGGTCCAGTGTTTGAAGGTTGCCAATGTCTTTGTTTATAAGTTCCATGATAATGTGTTCCATTCCCTTGCATATCAGGCTCGTCAGACTGATGGGGCAGTAGTTCTCAGGATCCAAGGTGGATCCTCCCTTGTAGAGTGGAATAACTTCAGCTGTGCGCCACTCAGTGGGCATGAAGCCTGAGGTGAGGCTATGATTAAACATGACACTTAGGTGAGGTGCCAGTTAATTTTGCAGTCCATGTAGTACACAGCCTGAGATGTCATCTGGTCCCATGGATGCTGTATTCTTAGCTTTGGAGAGTGCGTTTTTTACCTGTTTGGCTGTTATTACTGGAATTTGGCAGTCTTTCAGTACTGAGATGGGCCCTTTAGTGGGTGAGAGGAAGGGTGAAGTTTGCACTGAATCGATCTGCCAGGATATTGGCAATATCCTTGGGATCAGTATATTTAATGCCATTCTGTTGTAGCGCAGAGCACATCTGAGCATTGCCACTTAGATTCTTGACATAGCTATAGAATGACACATTTTCTTCACACTCTACCCATGTATGTCCAGGTTTTCCACATTTTTTACATTTCATATTTTCTTGCTTCATGCTCTGTTTTGCTACAAATAAAACATTTCTGTTTACCACATTCATTAATTTAACAATTACTTTTTCCACAGAAAAAAACATGTTTGTGGCTGCCCTCTATATTTAACAAATCCTCAGTTACCATTCACAGTAATCACACTTGAGATATATACAACGTTATCAATTTCCATTTTAAAATAATCCTACATTCCCAACCCCCAGTCCATAAACTTTGGTCATCATATATTTTTATTGTGTCCATAACATCTTTGCATATAATCTTTGAATATTCGTTTAATTCCTCGTTTTTGACTTCTGTTCCAAATTGTACCAAAACTCTTTTTTTCTTTCTCTATGAAACACCTGCACCACATATTCACTCCAAGGATTGCAATTCTTTTTCTTTTCAAACTGTTCTAAAAAATTCTCCATATATTGTCCCATTTCAAAGATTATATCACAGTATGTTTCTTTATTAGTAAGAATAAAGGCTCATATCTCCTTGGATGAAACACCCGGTGGTGCAGTTACAGTGTCCCATGCTTCATACCTTTAATGTCCTTTCTCTTTCTTACTGCTTACACTTGCATCAATTTTTTTTGCCGCCTTCACTTCTTTGACTCTTCTTTCTCCTCCTTTCACTGTCTGAGCATAAGATTTATTTTTCATCGTGTTCTCTGTATTCTCCTCTTCTTGTATGTTTTGTATAATTTCACCCCATGAAGCCGCCACTTCACTCTCCAGTTCACTCTGACTAATCATTTCCTTTAAATAACCATCAGGCAACCCTCCAGATTGGAGAGTTTTAATAATACATGTCTGCTGGCTCTCGCCATCTCCCTTGAACAACCTTTCCTGGAATAGACACTCAGAATCTGGTACAGCTTCAGTATCCTTCTGCTCCTTCACCGCCTTCCTTCCTCCTTTCTCCTCTGATACGGATGACCCCTCTGCTTCTTCTGCTTCACTTAACTGCCTTTCTTGTAAAGGCTTCACTATCTCCATCTTTGCATTCTCCATCTCCAACACTATCTTCTCCTCACAGACACTTGCCAAACTTCCTCATGTTTTTCCAAGCTGCCTTCATGCCAAAAATGGAAACAGGAATTTGGCTGTACCACCAACAATAACATCCTTGTATGCTATGAGTAAGGGAAGTTCCCCGGTACCCTAGCCACATTTCACTTAATAGTATAAATGGGTCTATATCAGCATACCGAATGCTGACAACTCAAAATGCAATTTAATCAAACTGAAATCTTCGAAATCTCAGAAGAGTGAACTGATGGAACATCGATTTCTTTCCCAGGGAAAGAAATCGGTGCTCCGTGCAAAAAAAATGTTTTCAGTACTTTAAACACTGACAGAAGTGGGGGGCTTCATACCCCCACACCCCAAATGTGGGGGGCTGTGCCCCTCCACACCCCCCTCTACTTAAATATACCAACTCCGAGACTGCACCACAGTGGAGGAAATAGCAAACTCTGATGACGGCCCACCGATTTCTTTCCCTGGGAAAGAAATCAATGTTCCGTCAGTTCACTCTTCTGAGATTTCGAACATTTCAGTTCTATTAAATTAAATTTCATGTTTTCAACATTCAAAATGCTGATAGGAACCCATATAAATGCCACCTTGGGTCTCCCCTGAAAAGAGGATGCTAAGGACTAACCTGGTCAACAAAGGTAAACAAGATAAAAAACTAAAATAAAGACTGTTTCCATATGAGGGGAAGTTATATTCATGAATGACTCTGTTAATGATAATGGATACTGTGTAGGCTATGGAATTATCTGCTAGATTAATGAATGGTGTGGGTATGTTCTCTGTACCAAATGTTGTGGGATGCAACTTGAAGAGATATGGCTTTAATTTAGATGTAGGGATATGCAGACTAGAGAACTAATTAAGATTTGGGAAATGAGATATGATACTTGTTGGTTATTAATGATAATAAAAACGGTGACATAGATAAAGTGGACTTAAAAGCATTAGCAGTACTACAGTCAGTATCTTTGGATTTGGGTTGGGTTGAGAAGGTCTGTCTGGTTTCATAAGGTGAAATAAGCTTAACCATATTTTTTGTGGAGATTTTGCATGTCTGAAGCTTTTTATATATATTGGGCAACTTGTGCTTTAGTTATATTTTTTAAAGTATGATGGGACTTTAAAGTGGCAGGAGTTTATTAGCTTTTCATTTTTGACAAGCTTTATCTCTTTGTTTCAAAAGTAACCTAGTAGGTTGTGTATTGATTGAATTTGACACATTTTTCCTAATGGAGGCTTGCACATTTAAAATTGCTAGAAATGTTTGTTTAAAGTGTGTAACAGTTTCATCTAGGGGAAGCAGTTTTGGGATGTCACAATTATACTGAGCTAATGTATTGCTGACATTGTCAGCATTGAACTTAGAAATGTCTTATAAAGTTGTATAAAGTTGGCTACACAATGAATGTGTAAGTATGATGGTAATCACTTTGTCTGGTTATATTCCTAATTATGACATTTTTGTTGTTGGTTTGAATCCAGTCTATGATGGTTTGTGATGGAAACTTTATTTAATCTAGCTGAGGAAGTTATTTGTTGAGTAGAGGAAAAGAAATTATAGACATTGTAGGAGGTTTTAGGTTCCAGCCATGGCTGCAACAAAACTGACTCAAAACCCTCATCTTACAACCTTAGGTATCCACTTTAATCCCATCTTGCTAGCTACAGAATCAAAACTACATTGCATTAATCATATTTTTTTCCACACTGGCACAAAAATTCCAAGAATGTATAGCAACCCCCCCCAAAAAAAAAAACTCTACTATTTCAAATTTAGACTGTAAATCTTTAAGGAAGCCCATAGTAGGTTCTGTCAGGCAGAACACATCACATAGCCTCTTCAACCCTTATCTGTCTTCATTTCCTTCAAATGTTACCATCATACTATCATACTTGTAAGCCATTACTGTAAATATGTTTGTCACCTTTTTGATTAAATATTTTATTTATGTAACATTTGTTTACCAGGAAAGTCTGCCTACAACAGAGCCCATTTTCAGAGGAGGCCCAGGTAGAAATGCTCCAGGAACACATCATGAATGCTGGGACGACATGCAAACTTTGCACAGAAGGAACCCCAGCTGAGAACTGAACCAGAGAACCTCTTGCTGTAATCTGCACCACTGTGCCACCCATTATGCATCAGGTCATGATAATGTACATAATTTCTTTTTCAATTGCGCTTAGCAATCTATTCCATTATGACTGATTCACCCAAGCTGTGCTTGAAATTGGTCCATCGAGATCAGTGCGCTACCCAGTAAACAAACATAAAGTAAATAAAATACAATTGTAGTGGCAAGTTTATGTAATGAGGGGCATTAGCTAAAATAATGTAATAGGTGATAGTATGGAGACAAAAGACTTACAGTTATGGGAAGACTGGTGTTTGAACAAAGACATTAATGATATGAACACTGGCTGGCAAGGGTGATAAATCTACATATTTTGTTTTCAGTCTTTTAAAAGTCTGGTGTAGAAAAAGTTATAGATGGGAGTCAGGTGGAAAGCATGCTTAAGGATGTACAAGTGTTGGCGTCTGGTTACAGAAGCTTGGGATTCTAGAATTAAGTTATTGGCAGACTTATAATGCTGTTTGTGTTTTAAAGGATTATCACAGGTAGTGGATTCTCACACGAGCTTAACGGAAGGGAGTGACCAAGAATTATGCCTTAGTATTTATATGACTTGGGGGTTGAGATGTTGGTAACCCAGGGATACATAAGGTAGAGTGAACACTTGACAGTGTGTGTGTGTGTGTGTGTGTGTGTGTGTGTGTGTGTGTGTGTGTGTGTGTGTGTGTGTGTGTGTGTGTGTGTGTGGCTAAGGATTCTTGGTTTTTGGACTGCTTGATTCCATTCCACCTCACAACACTCAGCAACTCTGCATTCCTCTGTCTTTCCCCCTTTCTCACCCACCCCTCTTATCATTTCCTTTATCCATAACCATGGCCTTCACCAACTTACATCCCAAATTAGAATAATATTTACATAGGAGAAAAAATTAACATATTCCGCACAACTATAATATCACATAATCAGCATCAGAAACAAATGTTTTTATAATTGCACTTCAAGCTATAGTATTTGGCAAATGAATGCTGCACCGCATTAAAAATATTCAGTCGTATGACAATACCCAGATATTGCCATCAACAGGTCTTCTAAGTCATTTTGTTTGCAATACCACTATCCAAGATCCACCTTTACATTGAAATGAAATGTTTACCCAAATGTTCTCCACTACCAAAATGAATGCAATGTTTTCTTACTATACATATAATAACTCAAACTATGCATAGCAGGTAACACTCCATCAGTCATAGACATGAAAACCATCCACAGTCATCTCAAACTAGACTCCTCCATACAATAAACATTATTTACATACCTCACTAACTATCCAAATAGAACTAACAGCTATCAAATGAGGGATCCTCATTCCCACTCTTTTCCAAACCTTTCTAGAAATAGCCATAGTAATGGCCATGATATATGTCATGAACTGGATTATGTCTGGTTGCATGGCACAGAGGGTGGACATTAAATGTTACTCTGTAGACTACAGTTTGATTAGTAGGATAGAAAGGAGTGAATGAACATTACAAATGGTTGCCGAGGCACTTACTGTAATAGTTCTCATTCCTTCCCTCAACTGTTATGGGTGGAGGAGGGGCTCTGGGCACTTGGCAACCAATAAGTTGTTTGATTTCTCCAGTGGGGACCAGAGAAACCACTTGCCATGCTTAAGGGAAGGGGGCATGTTTGTTTGCCAGCACCATCCCTTGTAGAAGTGAGGGATGATCATCATGCGCAGCTCATTGCACACACCCCCGTGTTCCTTCGCTGACTGTCCACTTGGACTTAGAGCTTAAAAATGGAAAAACTTCAAACCATTCTGACAGCAGCCTGGATGATACCATCTCTTGGTGTGATCTCACCTAGTGATGGGAAAAATGGGGCAGATAACCAAATCAAAGTCTGATGGCTGGCAGACAGTAAGGGCATAAAGTCCCAAAAAAATCAAAGAATTGGTAATACAAGGCAAAGCACACATGCAGGTAACCAGCGAAACATGGTTAAATGAAGTGCCCCTCCACCTCCCTAGAGAATCATTTTGATCTCTACATTAACAACAGGCCGGGAATTTAAACTGGAGGAGGGACCAATGCTTCCTGTAGGAAAAGCTTAGTCTTTTTAAAACACATGGCTCATAGCCTACATCATTTAGAGACTTTCCTGTTACATTGTCTCATTTACAATTAGTAAACACAAAAAGGCACTTATATTCCTCCTCCTCGGCTATTATGACATCTTCCACAACCTTCCAGGATATCACGAGTATCTGTGAAGGTCAGAGCATAATCATAGTCGAAATGTTTAATACAGACATATTGAGTCCTAGTATAATGCAAGATACCCAAATACACTCACATCTCAACTTTACACAGTTCTTTAATTCACCTACAAGATCCAAACCTTCTAGTAACAAGGGCTCACTACTAGATATCTTTATAATCAAACACCACCCCCAAATGTCAGATGAATAAAGTACCTGCCTTAGTTTATTACCTTTCACCTATCAGTATAGCCCCTTCTAACTCTTTCTTTTAAAGCCCCCATACTCCCCATAATTATTATATTGTCTTAAAGCTTCCCTAAATCCAGAGATGCAATGACATTCATTTTGGCAATATTGAACTCAGTTTATATATATCTAGTCAGTAACCCATATGATGCTTTACAAAATACTTACACCTTAAAAAAAAACATCCTCAACAATAATTTCCTTCAAACCTGAAAAGAGTCGCTGGATAATACTCTTGACAGATCGCACCCTCTTTACAGGTACCCTTAGGACAAGAGGCAAAGCCGTAAGCTTCTTCATCAGAACTGTCTGTATCTCAGACAAAAAGGAAGATGAAGAGTTAAAAAAAACAGAAATGCAATACTTAGGTATAGAAAAATATAGCTCTCCAAGCCTAGAATGCTCAGAAAAAATAATTATAGTTAACTTAGGTATAGAAAAATATAGCTCTCTTCAAGCCTAGAATTCTCAGAAAAAATAATTATAGTTAATTTCAAAACATAAGTCAAACAAGGCTCCTCCCTTAGTAACAAACTCCCTTTATGTTCAGTGAATTCAGAACCTTCCAAAAACTCATCCCTCAACAAAGGTCAGGAACATGTCAGTCTGTTGAGAGCAATTCTAGTGAATGCTGATAGACAAAGCGAAAGCTGCTGAAATAACTTTGATCAGCAGTGGAGTTTTCGCTTTCCTTCACAGTTATGTGACCTTGAAGAAGATGTATAGAAATTTGTTGGGGATAGGAGTGCAGGGAGGCTTGCCAACTGCAAAAATTGTTTTCCAATGAGTTAGCATTAGTTGTAGGTGCTATTGATGGAGCAACATGATTCCCTGCATTCATCCCTATAAGCACGATGCCCAATGCTATCACTTCCATCAGAACAAACCACAAATAAGAATGAAATCATAACTGTAACTTCACTTTACCACCAACATCTTCTTCCAATACCCTGATCACCAAATTCTACTTCCAGTCCATAGCCACTTTATCAGTCACCTGCCTACTCAAAAATGAAAACTAACCACAATAAAGCTAGCATTCACCAGATCCGCTGCAGATTTGCAGCCCAGCCCCTTCTAAACCCATAGCTCTCATCTTTAAACCTTCTGAAGCACCTCTATTATCTCAATATGATTCAAGCAATCCTTAATTACACTTGTACCTTAAATGACACCTCCATACACCTTTTCTTGTGCTAGAAACCAAATATTTTTAAAAATGAATGTGTTTGTCAATAAACAAAGCCCATTTACTGATGCACAGCACAAGTTTAGAATTAGTCAAAACACCCTAAACCCAATCTGCATTATAACAGGCAACATCTAGTAATAGTCGTAACACCCTAACCACAATTTGTATAGTGTTAGACAGCATCCAGTAATAGTCGTAACACACCAACTACAATCTACATAGTGTTAGATAAGATCTTCACATGCATGAAGAGAAGTAACCTCACAAGTTTTATATTGACTCAGAGTCCTTAGTGTAGAACATCACATTTTTACTAATAAAGTAAATATATAAATATATATGGGTCTACTTCAAAACATCTAAGACCCATAACATCTAAGTTCATAACATCTAAAACCCATAACATCGAATTTCATAACATTGAAAATGAGCATCAGAACATTGAACACTACAAATCACATAAAAATAACATCCCTTCCACATATAACAGCACCAGACTACCAAACACACTTTTTACTACATTTCTGCAGGGGGGCAAGCCACCCTGCAACCCCCATGTGGGGGGGCTCCGCCCCCACACACCCTGTAAATTAAATATACCAACTCCGAGATCTCACTACAATGGGAAAAAGTTAATTTCCTAACCCCACTGTATCACGCTTGCCAAGAATGTACAGATAATCTCTATATCACTTACCTTTATGACCAAAAAAACATATACAGAACGGCAATGCAATATATAAAGAGTATTAATTCCCACACTATATAAATAATAACTACAGAAATGAAAACTACAACATCTCATAATGATACCACAAGATTAACAAATTAAACTATGACATTTACATATGTGCTGATACACTATTACATATTAAACATTTTAGATGTTATGAAATTTGATGTTATGCACTTTAGATGTTATGGGTTTTAGATGTTCTGGTCTCGATGTTATGAAATTAGACGTTATGGGTTTTAGTTGTTTTGAAGGGGACCTATATATATATATATATATATATATATATATATATATATATATATATATCTAGGACGTTTGCTCGAATGAGCAAATGTCCGAATCCATAATAACCGAACACATTTTAATGAAAGCACTTTTATCAAAACAGCACTTTTGTTAAAGCATGTTACAAAAAAAATTAAAACACTACTTTTACATTTTAGCAGGGGGAGGCATCGCCCCCCCTGCACCCCACATGTGGGGGCTGTACCCCCCACACACCCCTACTTTAATATTCTCCCTCCGAGGCTGCACTACAGTGGGGAAAAGGTAAATTTCCCTTATCCGCACCATAGTACAGCCTTGGCAATATGCATACTTAATGCAAAAGTGTTTCTTCGGTGAAAAGCACTTTCGCATAAGTATGCCCAGCCATTTCGATTTTGGATGTTTGCTCATTTGAGTAAATGTCCTAGATCCATATATATATATATATATATATATATATATATATATATATATATATATATATATATATATATATATATATATACACATATGTATATTGACCAAAACATCATTGATTGGTCACACAGCTATTATCTGTAGATCATTTAAAGTTCAGGTAGGCAAACAACTACAGAGGAAAGTATTTTCACATCTAATATACCTGAAGCATCAGATTCTGGCCACTTTTCTCTGTATTAATGATATCTCTTAACAATCACAAGCAAAAGTGTAGGTCAGAACACAGCTCTTAATAAAAATGTTCTTATATTGTATGGAGTAGGGCAATCTGCCCCTCATGCACAAAAAACAACTGCAAAAGAATAAACAGATCTTTGCATCTAAGCACTAACAAACTACCCAGGAATGTGAAAAAAAAAACATTTCACTGCTGTTTGGCAGATTTTATATCCTATATTTTCCTTTAAAACCAACAAAGACTTGCTCAACAGTGCATGGTCATTAGTATTCAAACGTGCACACTAATTGGGCAGAGCAGTTAGTGTGTAGGTTGTAAATTGTGCATTGCTCCCAGGTTGCAAAATTAAAAATCTAAAGTTTAAAAAAAACTAATAAAACCAGTATATGGAGCAGCATAGTACATAAACAGAAAAAATAATGAATTTTGGTGCAAGTTGCATCTCCAGATAGATTACGGAGCTATCTGGGACTTTAGGTTTAGGGAACAGGAAGGGAATTTTGGGCTTAAGGAGTGATTGGGGACTTGTGTTTTGCAGGAGGAGTGGAGTTTTATGCTTAGTCAGTGATCCAGAACTTTAAATTTAGGGTCAGATGGCAATTTTTGGCATTAAGAAGTGAGGACAAAGGTTAGGGTTAGGAACTATATGAGTTTGACTTGGAGTCAGAGTTAAACAATTAAACAGGTCAGGTGGCAGAACGGCTAGAAATTTATGGAAGATCAATCTGCTGGGAGCTGCCATATAGAGCAAGAGACAGCAAGCAAATGTGTTGAGAGTTATTACAATGTGTGCACTTGTAGTTGGCCCTAAAATGTCTGCTGCTAAAGCAGACAGACAACAACAGTAACACAAAATTAAGAGACTGAAGCATCAGGCATAGTTTGCATGGTGTGCTAAGATTCAACAGCCAAACCAATGGCCAAGAAGCAAAGTTCATAAAGATAAGAAAACAGTGGAGATATGAATAAGGCTAAAGGAGTGGAAAACTGCTGATACGTACTCTGTATCCAGTCACTGTATCAAAGCGTGTCCATTGCGCACAGAAATCACATCAGCAATCCAAGTGACCAACAATCCAAACAGTTTTATAGTTTAAAGAAATTCATCAGATCCTCAGGAAGGCACAACAAATGCTGTTTACACCAGCTAAGCAACACAGACACACCTCTCGACTAGACAGATTTTTGCAGAATGTCCAGATTTTTTGCCTCATATTTTTGCTCCGTTTTTCATAAAGTTGTGGTTTTCTGGTAAAATTAGTGATAAATCATTAAAAACTGAAGTTAGAAGATAATGACAGACATTTGAGTTTCGGACTTCATATCTTTCAGAAAACTCATGCTAATGTAAAACTTGTTATTCTATCAATGTTCTAAGTTTGTAAGAGCAATATTTAAAAAGTGCCTATATTTTCAGGTCTTTGTCCAACTTAATTATTAATGGCCTTGTCCAGAGGTTGAGAGGTAGAAACACAGATTAAAGTAAAGGAAATTCATCAAATTCCCAGAGGAACACGAGGAATGCTGTTAGCAGTTGCTCTCAAGTAGTGTCTAAAAGTAAAATGAAGTGGAAATAGCAACAGTAAATAATTAAAAGTTGATAACACATATTGATAGAATTAAAGATAAAATCTCAACTACTTTTGTAATTTGCACACTGCTGACTATACTATTGTCAACACACTTTAAACAAGATATGCTGAATTGCTGTTTACGTTCATTGCAATATTCATACTATTTCTGTTTTGCAGAATTGCCACTTACATTAATGGAGATACTGATTTTTATCCTTTATTGAACTGTCAAGAGTAAACATTGTTGTACATAGTTGGTCTTGCTTTGCTTAACTGGTCATGGATAGAAGAGTTTCCTGGACTAAACCACTGACCTACTTAACAAGTAAGTAACTGAGAAAAAAAAAAGACTAGAAACAGTGATCAATTTTGAGGACCCTGCCAGAAAAAGTGGAGTTGTATTGTTAGATTGGTGAAACTGAATTAGACAGATTGATTGGCTAGGTGGTTTGTAAATTGGTTAATGAACTGTGGAAAGAAGCCAATAAGAGAGAAAGAGATATTAGAGAGGAAGAGGAAGTAATAGACTGGATCTGGTCCACATTTGAGGTTAATAAATACCATGCCAGTTAGTAAGCGTTTATCCATACTGGAGAATGTAAGGTCAGTGAACATATACATAGGACTGTTTGTGTGAAGTACTGGTCTGAAACCATGATGAGAATTGCTAAGGATTCAGAAGACGAGAATATGCTGAATAAGTTATTTATACTATTTTAACATATCATTGCTAAAAACAAGAAAATGGCAATTGAACTAAAATATTCAAGCTGTGAAAGAGAAGTGATTTATAATCCTGTCTCCTATTTCTGATCATTGTATTCTGAACATTAATCTAACATGTGAAAGAATATTGTAGACAGTCTCACTTGTGAATGGATATCTGTGTATAAAAATCCCAAATCGAAATTATACAATAAGAATAATTTTAAAATATCTTTACATTTGTGCATATGGTCTGTCACATAACTTTGAATTCTTTTAAGTTTTATTTATATTTTATGTAAACAAGCAACTAGAGGTTAAAAAATAAAAAACTGAATTAAATAACATAAGATGTAGAGTCTAAAGCAGTGAACTTTATGCCTTATGCAAAGTGCAACAAGTAGCAAAAAATATGATTTATTAATTTTTTGTTGGCGGTGGTTCCTACCATGTGTTCTATCTATTGAGACACCCTGCCCATGAGACAACCTGCTTATTCCCGCAACCTGGGTATTCCCTAGTAAGGGTGAGATAGAGATGGAGAGCTGTCATGCAGTTAACTATCAAGGTGCCCTTGTCTTTGTTGACACAGCAGTAATGAGGGATTAAATGAATAGTTGTAACTCCACCCATGGGGTATCTTAAACTTTCCCTTGATGTGGGTCTGTGCTCCAACACACATCTACAAGGGATACAATCACTGACTTGAAAGCACCAACCCCACATTCCCTGGGTCTGCAACCGCAGGTATTGTGCAGTCCAGAATATGTTCTAGAGTATGTTAACCCGATCAGAACCACCACTACACCCCTCCCACCAGGATGAGCGGGGTGGTAAAAGCAGCTCAATCCCACCCTCACTTATTCGACTCTTCCACCCCTGAACAAATTCTGCTTATGTCAGTAATACACTTCATCTCTCTGCACCACAGAGCTTGGGCTCATAAAAAACAGTGATTTAAACAATATAAATAAGCAAACCTGCCTAGGCTCAAGGCCGAAAAGCTTCAGAAGGTTTAATGTGTAGGCTTAAAGCATAAAAGGAATACAACAAGGTTAAGGTCTGAAGTATAAACAAGAATCCAATGGAAATAAATAATTTTAATGTCCGAGTTTTATAAGATTTGTATGCTTGAACCTTTTCTTCTTTTACAGATAAGGGACAGAACTCTGTCAAAGACATGTTGTTTATTCTTATACCCACTCAATAAATGACTTAATTAAGTAGCTCCATATCAAAAGATGAAATATAAAAAAAAATAAAGCTTTAAAGGTTAATCCTGGAGGGAGAGCTCCTGGACCCAATGGCTTAATTACACAATATATTTGTTGTTGCAGAACCAGATGACAACTTTTCTATAAAATTATTTTCAAGGTAGTAGGAAAGGCTTTTCTACTGAATTGGACTTTATCTTTTAACTGTAAATGGAGTACCTGAATTCAGAAGTTAGTATGTCACTTAATATGGCCTGGTAAAACAGCTAGGGTAAGAAAACTGCCTGTATACTCTTCATTTAGTTAAGAGGGATAGGGGGTTATGAATCTGAGACCGTACAAACTATTCTACACATTCATGCATTTTTCCATAATCCAGAGTCTGGCCAGATACAGTGGGTTTGGTTTATTCCTCTCAGCTTCTTTGCTCAGGATTTCAAGACAAAGTAAAAAATAATAAGGGAAAAAGATTAAAAATCAGGTCAGTTTTTAAAAATTACCCTAAGCTACTTAAAAATTTTAATAGAATAAGAGGGTTTGCATTAAACTCATGTCTGGCATTATTTGTTAACTCCAATTCAGAATTGTACAAAAAATCAAAAATGTTAAGAGGAACGGTCGAAAATATGAAGTAAAGTCAGGGCTATTGTACAAAATCAGGAACAGTTGAGAGGTGTGGTTTGGATACCTACGTCTGTTCCAGCTGTGCTCTGGTACACTAATAAACATCCTGCCAGCGTACCTGTTGGCATACTTTAAGAAACACACATGGAACTTTCTCCATTCATGGAAATTAGACAGCTTTGCAGGATCCCCAAAGAGTGTGTCCCTTTCTGAAATCACCTTGAGCTAAAACTAGAGAAGTATCTGTTGAAAGCAGTAGAAAAGCGAAGTTTAAGTCATCTGACCTCCAAGTACATGATTCGTTCAATAGATCTTTTTGTTTTATATTGCATTCCAGAATTTCTTTTAGAATTCCCAATACAAAAAAAGTATTTTGGAAAAATTTACAAATGCACCATGCATTCTTTTCACACTCTCTTGTGAACATTTTAGTGTCACCCATGATGACTGCTGACTCATACCTAAGCCAACTCTCCTGCCAAACATATGCAAATATTTGAGAGTACCGAAATGTAATGTAAGTAGGAATAAATCTGAAAGGTGTTTTTCTGCATGAATAGGAAATTTGAATTGCTAGATATTTTTATTACAAAGCCAGCAATAACAAAGAAGAAACATGAATGTATTTTCACATAAACTTGGAAACATTACATAACATTGTAACTTTTAACTTCAAAACAATAATGTAAACCTACAAAGGAGACTAGGGTGAAAAAAACATATTGGTCACAAACTAATGAGATATATGGTTGCTTCCTGCATTGCAATATTTCACAGGGCAGTTTGGCCAATAAAGGCAGACACTGTGGCTAATGTTAATGTATATGGCTACAAATATAGTGAGTCTGAGTTAACTTATGTCCCCTAAGGAGAGTTAGTGGACAAATTCAGCTCAGACTTTACTCCCCTATCTCACCCTAGTTATTCACAGAGTATTAGCATGCCTATGCCATCACTCCCAGCACTTCCATACAACTCCTAACTGCTGTCTCCAAGTCGAAGAACAGCGGCTCCATGGCCCTAATAATATGACTGGCTGTTTTTTTGTTAGTGCCACACATTGTGTTGCATAGTCTTTATTAAGTCTGTTCAATCTCAACTTTTATACTGGATTTGTGTCAGAGGCGTGAGAAACTGCTCTAATTATCCCATTCCATAAAAGGGGATCCTACAACTGATCTAGGCATCTATAGACCCTTTAGTCTCCACAGCCTTATCTTTAAGGCAATGGAATGTATCATTATGGAACTCATTAACAAGGACATAGACAGTCTTCAAATACTGGGTCCAAAACAACTTGGGTTTGTTAAAGGCAGATCCTGCCTCCTAAACTTGGTGGACTTTTTTTGAACAGGTTATTAAGCCATTACTGCTGCACAATGTCACCTCACAGCAAGAGGTTCCTCAGTTCGATTCTTGGATGGGGTGCCTTCTGTGTGAAGTATGCATGTCTTCCCTGTGTTTATATGCATTTCCTCCCACATTCCAAAGACATGCCATAAGTGAATTATACACTCTAACTTGGCCATAGGTGTGAGTGTTTATGTGAGACTCTGGTGTGGAAGAACTACTGCAGCAGTGCCAGCCATCTGGCATTGTAAACCTTGGCTCTAGATGATTGTCACTGTTGAAATGACACCCCGACCACATGCGCAAAATGGGAAAAGGGTGGTGGCTGGATGGATGGATGGACTGAGGCATTAGACTCAGGCAAATTAGTTCACACTGTATACATGGATATTATCAAGGCCTTTGATATCATTCAAAATTCTGGCATCATTGATAAGCTAATTCAATTAAAAGAAAACCCTTTGCTACCCAAAGGATAGCAAACTGGCTCGTTGACAGGGTATACTATATTAGAGTTGGAGGTATGTTATCATCTAAAGAGTTGTTACCAGTGGTATACCTGTGGTATACCCTGTTTGTTGTCTCCTCCTATGTTGTTAAGACCAACTTCTTGCATATCTGCAAAGCTAATAACACCCTAAATATCTGCTCAACAGATCTAAACTTCTGCAGTATAATAAATAGGACCTGCTGGCCTGATAGATGTCTATCATAGAGAATACCTTACCCATGACCTCTCTATACTTCAGCTTAATATATACAAATGACATCTTCATACTAAACTCACAAATCTTCAACTACCCTATAATTCAGCCTACAGATGAAGCAAAACAGCCAAAATGTCCCAAATGTTCAACCTGGAACACCAAGCAAACTGTAGATAAAAAACCAGCAGAACACCCACAACATTGGCACCTTCTTTGTTAAAATACATAAAAAGATAATTCAATCTACAACATGGTTTCTCCAAATGATGCAAATGGACAACTGGAAATAAACTATTAATAAATCCAAAGAAAACTAATGTAATGCTATTCACCAGTCCTCTGAAGATATCCAAAGTGCATAACAATAATGGTGCTATCACCCTGCACAACTGAACAAAAACAGTTGGGACTCACTCTAGATCCAGCCATTGACTTTACTATTACTTACAGATAAAGCCACTGCAAAAGTGAGTAACACATCTCTTATCTGGTTGAACCTTTAGTGCAAAGAAATGTATGGATGCCAGCATTACAATATAGTCTATCACTGTTGTGCCCACACTCAGCTACAGCACAAAAAAAAATCAAAACAGTAGAAAACAGAAAACGTGCTTTTTTCTTATTAGTAAACAATAATAAGCACCACTGTGATGCCCTGAAGGGACTTGGATGGCTGACTGTACCTTCTAGGGCATCCCTTCTGCTTGCTACACTATTAGTGAAACTTCTTAAATGTAAATATTGTTCTCCCCTTAAACGTATTCTCCCAGTCAGAGAACAGTGCTGCTCTCTGAAAAGCAGCCAAAATGCAAACCATATGCTAGTTAGACCTCCTTTCAAATCAGTTGTTGGGGAAAGAGCCCTAAGTAGGCTAGGATCACTTACTGGAAATCACCTCCCCATAGCAATCACAACACAGCAAGAGGTGAAACAGTTTAAAGCCAGTCTAAGAGCACCTATTAAGGAAACTGAATGTGCTTGTTTTCCTGAAAACATGATTAAGACAAGTGTTGCGCTTATCATCCTCATTCAATTCACTAATAAAGTATAAACATTTATAAGCAGAGCTAAATGTGTGTGTGTGTGTGTGTGTGTGTGTGTGTGTGTGTGTGTGTGTGTGTGTGTGTATACCTATATATATATATATATATATATATATATATATATATATATATATATATATATATATATACCTAGTACCTACCTATGAACCTATATCAATGGGGCGGCAAAAGCTGGCACACTCTGGCTAGGCTTATAAATGCCCTCAGGCAGATAGCCTAGTACCTATCTATGAACCTATATATATATATATATATATATATATATATATAGATATATATAGATATAGATATATATATATATATATATATAGATAGATAGATAGATATATAAATATATATGTACTAATTGCAGTGTGATACCTTATTATTTATTTATTTATTATTTATTTATTTCCAGTTTGATAACCGGGGAAGTCCACTGGGCCCGAAAGCCCATTTTCAGTGGAGGCCCGGGGAGAAAAGCTCCATAAAAATACATTACACACAAAAACACTCTGTGTTCTAACAGATTAACACTTTAACAATTTCCAAAAATGTAGTACATTTGGCAGTATACTTCAGAAATTAATATAATTATGAAACTGTATTGTTAGTGAAGTAGAGAGATAAAAGGAAATTATATATAGATCTTGAATGCAAGAGCAGTAAAACAGATGAGAAGTGAAGAAGATGCAATGAATTTAAAGGAGAAGAGGTGACAGGAGGAAGATGAAAAGTATGGATAGACCAATATTCATGTTGTGTTTGAGTCAAAAGTATACCTTATGACAAAGGCAAAAGATTCAATTGTGAGACTAGACCTGCAAGTGGGCAGAGGGAGGAGAACGCTTAAAAGGAATAAATACAGGGTTTAATCAGGAAGAGAGTGTTGATAAACCAGTAGAGGAGGGTGCCAAGGTGAGCAATCTAGGTAGGAAGTATACAATTACATTTCCAGTTTTGGGAGAGGTGAGAATGGAGAAGAGCTTTGAAGTGTTCATAGCTTGTAGTGACTCTTAGAAGGGAAGGAAGCAAGTTCCATTTTCTGCTGTAGTATAGGAAAGTAGAAGTTGGCCAGGGGTCGTTTGGGTTTGTATACTGAAATACGATTCTGGTGGCTGGATCTTAGGGGCCTGTGAGGGGTATATAAGGGCAAGATGTTAGATAATGCAGGGCAAGCAGTAGGTTTAAAAATTAGTTTGTGTGCAGTAGTAAGTTGGAGGTAATTGAGGAGATTAGGGAGTTCTAGCCATTGGAGACTACGGAGGCAGATGCAATGGTGTGTAGAATGAGTGGAGTTAGTAGCAATTTGGCGATTTTGTAGTAGCAACTTTCAAGTTTTGAGGAGATAGAAGAGGAGAGATTGGTTAGAAGAGGAGCACCATACAGTAGTGAAGGAAGAAGGTAGGTAGTGGCGAGAGTTTGTCTTGTAGATGGAGTAAGAAAGTTGGCATTTCTATAAAGCATACCAAGCTTCTGATGTGTTTTTTTTATGTTTAGTTGAATATGAGTATTAAATTTCAGGTGTTCATCAATGGTAACTCCGAGTAATTTTGCACAACTAACAACATCTACTGGGGACTGGGAGAGGCTGGAAATTTTGAAGGATGACTTATCAAGAGTCAGAGCTTTTGAGGAGGAGAAGAGAATGATATGGGATTTATTGGCATTGAGGGAAAGATGGTTATTAAGCATCCAATTTTCTGTCGTTGTGAAGGCCAATTGGGTTTTGGCTTGAAGCTCAGGAAGGCTAGGGGCAGAACAGATAACAGTGGAGTCGTCTGCATATTGTACTATTTGAGACTGAGGAATTGAAGAGTGGAGATCATTGATAACGATATTAAAGAGCAGTGGCCTGAGAATAGAGCCTTGAGGGACTCCGGTAGGGGTAGGTTAGAATTCTGAGGTACCAGTCTTCCATTTCACAGCTTGGGATCTATCTGAGAGATAACCTTTGAACAAAGAGAGGGAGTTGTGGGAGAGATTGAGGTTAGAAAGGTGGTTGAGAAGGAGTGTGTGGGATATTGTGTCGAATGCCTTGGAAAGGTCAAGTAGAACAGTGGAGACAATATTTCCAGAATCACGGGCATGGTTGATAATGTCTAGGAAGGAAAGGAGAGCAGTTATGGTACTGTGGCCAGGCCGAAACCCATGTTGAGTAGGAGAGAGGAGATGGTTATTGAGGAGGTGAGGCATGAGTTGCTGGTGGATACATTTTACAAGGACTTTTGAAATAGGGGAAAGAATGGCTATTGGGCGAAAGTTAGAAATGTTATTATTTTGCCTCCTTTATGGAGGGGCAGAATGTGGGCAGCTCGCCAAAGTTTGGGAACATAAGATTCTTGGATGGATCTATTGATGAGAATGCTGATAGGTATGGCGATCCCGTCTGCTGCAAGCTTGAGAAAGAGTGATGGGATGTTATCGGGGGCATTGGAGCATGGTTTGAGTTTGGAAAGAAGTTGTTTGATACTGGTGGTAGATACGGGTTGTAGAATAAAGGTGGGAGGGTGGTTACGAGAGCTGGAGTGAGGGATGGAAGGTGAAGAAGGCTTTGGGCTTGGGATGGGGGAGGAATTGGAGAAGGATTTAGTCAGTTCTGCTATGGAGCTGGTAAAAAAGGAGTTGAAGAGTGTTGCAATTTCTGTGTCAGTCTTACTGTTGTCTGGACAGGGATTGGATTTAGTACCTGGGTGCAAGAGGGAATTGATGGAATTCCAGAACTTTTTGGGATTATTTGTGAGAGTAGACTGAAGTTTGTTGCAGTATGATTTGTTATCTTTTATAATAAGTTTTTTTGCAAGATTGCGGAGTTGCTTATATTGAAGTAAAGAAGCTGTGTTTTTATTTTTATTGTATTGTTTCCAAATTTTGTCCCTTTGTAGCATTATCGTTTTAGTGTCCTTAGTTAGCCAAGGGGCAGAGTTGAACTTTATTCATTTTGTTCGAGGAGGGGCTTGGGAGTTTAGGATTTTAAGGAAGGTAGTATTGAAGACTTCTAGGGCTTCATCTAGGGGAAGAGTGTTTAGTGATTCCCAGTTTGTTAGTTTAAGGGTTTCAGAGAATACTGAAGGGTTAAAATTAGTTAGGTTACGGGAGTGGGCATATTGATGTTGGTGTGGGAGCTGTTGGGTATTTCGGTTAGTAAAGGCTGGGAGATGGTCACTTATTGAGTCTGGTAAGGTACCAGAGTTGGAGATATTGTTAGGGTGGCTGACTAGAATCCAGTCCAGGGTGGACCCTGGAGGGTTAGTTTTGTTAGGTCTGGTAATGTTGTTTATTAATTGAGTAAAATTATAAAGATTGATAGACTGAGAGGGAGTATTATTATTAATTGTATTCCAATCAATATTGACATCACCTAGAATGTATGTCTCCTGTTTGATATTGTTTGTTGCCCAGCAGAGAATATTCTCAAGGGTGGAGGTGTTGTCTCCAGGAGGGATATAGATGGTTATTACACAGATACTTTTGAAGTTGTTTATTTTGAGGATTCCTATGATTAGTTCAGCATTATTAAATTTAGGGATGGGAGTTTGGTATGGGCTGAGATTTAGCAGGCAATTGTAGACCAAGGCTACACCACCTCCTTTTTAGTTTTGGCAATCAGACCTAAGAGCTTGGAAACCAGGTGGTAAAATCTCAGAGTTAGTAGTTTGTGGTTTTAGCCAGGTTTCTGTTACTGCTACTATGTCAGGTGTAGTAAGATTTAGCCAGGCATGGAAGTTTGTTATTTTGTTATTAATACTCTGGGTAATGATGGTAATGAATTTAAGGTATTTATGGCTGTGTCTATTTGTGGAGGTAGTGGGAGAGGGATTATTAGTAGGTGTTGGCCCAGGGTTGGGATGGATATCTCCTGCAAGAGCAAGCCAAGAGAAAGGATAGAGTAGATGAAACTTAGAATAGAGAGATAAAGTAAGAGGGAGATGTAGTTTAACTTTGAAAGAGGAAGATTTTAAGTAGACTGTGTGGAGTTTTAGTTTAAAGTAATGAAATGGATTTGGTTGAAGGAGGGAGGAGATATTAAATAAAATGGGGAGTTGAAAGTTGGGTATAGGAGATAGTGGAGGGTGAGGGAGTGGGAAATAGGAGGGTAGTGTGGTAGAGGAGTAGGAAGAAGCATTATACAGAGTGGTAAGAAGGAAAAGACATGTAAATGAGGTGAGATAGTGTGTATGAGACATGGATGAGTAGGGTAGGATAGACATTAGAAGAGAGGGTAGGGACTGACTGGGGAATTTAGAGATATAAGGAGAGAGCAGTCAGGTAAGGGGAAGGAGAGGGGGAGGGGTAGTGTAAAGAGAGCTATCTAGGAGGGGGTGGAGCAATGAGATGGGATAGGTTGAGGAAAATGGGGGAGGGGTCAGGAAGAGACTATAAATGTAGATGTACTGGGGGTGGGTGGGATTTGGGGGTAGGGTAGGGGAGCGGAGTGAGCCCGCAGGGCGAACGGAGCGGGTAGAGCCACTGAAGGAGAGAGGCCAAGGAAAAACAATCAGTGGAGAGCAGATAAGGTAAGTTTGGGGATGGGTAGTGGTAGAGGATGGTGAAATGTATGATATATGTATCAAGAGCCTATCAGTGGAGTGAGGAAATGCAACAGGTAAGTACAGCGGACAGGGGTGTAGTTGGATAGAGTGGACTATAGTGGATTAAGAGGGGAAAGTAAGAATAGGGCTTTGGAGATTTCAGGGGAAGAAGATAAAGATTAAACAGAATACAAGGCAGTTATTGGGCGGAAGTAGATTAGTGGGGAGAGGGCACAATCTAGTGGCCAGATGCTGAGATGTAACTGTGGTCCACTGAGGCAATCTACGGGGTATAATAAGAAAAACGAGGAGGAAGAGGGCAGTGTAGATAAAGGGAGCTAGGAGAGGAGGAAGGGTGGCTGTACAGAAAGTAGAGGAAGGGTTGACTGCTGGCTTCTTGGCAGGGAAGCGTTCACAACAACTAGCAGGGCTAAATAACCGTAGTACAGTAGGTTTAGCAAATGGAGTACATACTTCCTTGGTTCCTTCGAGGGGAGGCTTGGTTCTAGTCCAATAGAGGGATGAGCAGCACAGTTTGTAGGATTGCTTGTTGGATTGGATAAGCTGGGAAAGCTTGAAATGTAGGTCTGGGCGTCCACACAGGTGTATCCACAAAGGGAAGAACAGGGACTAACAGCTGGAGACAGGAGAGGAAGGAGGGAGAGAAATGGAGGTTAGTAAAATTGAGACACAAAAGTTAACAGCTGTTGTATGGTTCCAAGGATGTAGAGAGCAACATGAGAGTAGAGTTTAACAATTAGGAAAGTAGTTAGCATCAGCAGAAAATGCAATTTAGCGTGGTTACACAGTTATTTCAATAGCTTTTATACAAATACATGTGGTTACACAGTTATTTCAATAGCTTTTATACAAATATCCAAGAGACATCACAAACAGCAGTGCATCTAGTAAACCTGAGACAGTATAATGTATGAAATTAAAATATGTATCAAAATTACACTGGTAAAAGCCTGGAATTGTAAGTATATCTAGGAAATATTGGCAAGGTAGATAAATTACATAAGCTAAGTTTAATAGGCCCTGCTATATAGGCTAGGTAGAATTGCGTTACACTATGACTTCAAAAAGAAGGGCAGGAAATAATACTAGGACAGTATGCAGGAACAGCCACTGCTAGAGCGTTTCCGTGCTTTTGTTTAGTGATATGCAGGGAGGACAGTTAGGTAAAAGCACGTGTATGGTCAGCGTTTGCACAGTATAGTAGTCAGCGCACTTCAGAGCGTTGAGACAGTATAGTAAGCAATCCGCTCAAAGTACGCTTGTTACCAGCTACGACAACGTACAATGTCTTAAGCACATTTGTAGAAAGAGATATCTGATATCTCCAACTGCGAGGGGCTACTATGCTTAGTCAGGTTTCAAATATAATGTAGCACACTCCTCGATCATAACATTCTCGGGCTTTTGCCTTATTATTTGTTTTTAAAATGAAACAAAGTAGCTAGTTGTTTGTTTTTAAAATGAAACAAAAGTAGCTAGTTTCCCAGAGTTAATGCTTTACAAGCACCTCTAAATCTGGCCGCAGAACTAGCAAGGACGTGCCTGTAATGCGCAGTAGTATTAAAAAGTCCCACTTAATCAATTTTAAAAAAGGGCGAATAACATCATGTAGTTCACACAATCAATTTTAAAAAAAGGCGAATAACATCATGTAGTTCACACAAGTATTTAAAGCCAACTCACAAAGATGAAACACAGAAGAAATAGCCTTATATTGAACAGTCCCATTGATCAAATTAAAAATGCAAAGGGCTTCGATAAGTATGTATTACTATATCAAACAATTCCAGAAATACAAGCACTGAAGAAAAAAGCCTTGAAACCTATAACACCAAGCGACCAGTCTGTAGCTCGCTCATAAGTTTATGCAGTCCCCCAGTATCGACAGAGTATTCTTACTTAGCGTATACAAGGACAGACGATGAAAAACTGTTCCGGTGTTTCAACAATATTCAGTGCAGGTCTGTATACAGCTCAGCGTGCTCTGGAGAGCAAGCTAGTATTAGGTAGAAACAGCAGATAATTACACTAAAACTCTACTTACTGTTCCGACGCTGAAGCCAGAAGAGCGCAGCAGCCAAAAAGTTTAAAAGATGGCGCCAGAGGATTTGGGAAGTATATGAAACCTCTGGGAGGGTGTTGTGGGAAAAAAGGGGAGGGACTAAGATAAACAGATTAACAGGTAAGAATGAGAAGAGCTGAGATTCTGCGATGTATGAGGGGGAGTGGACATGCTGGTAGAATCTGAGTGGGGAGGGACCGGGATATAGGAGAGAAGTCAGAAAGCGGAGCTAGGTAGTGGGGGATATAGGAGTTTCTGATTAGAGAGTAGAGAGAAAGTTAGCGAGTACAGAGCAGAGCAAGATGGAGGAGAGTAGATGATCAACGGAGCAGACAGATATGGGGTGAAGCGGGAGGGAGAGATAGAGGAGCAAAGTAGCAAGGAAAGAGAGTAGGACAGCAAAGGTCCAAGGAAGGCAAGGGAAGATCAAGAACCTATCAGTGGAGTGAGGAAATGCAACAGGTAAGTACAGCGGACAGGGGTGTAGTTGGATAGAGTGGACTATAGTGGATTAAGAGGGGAAAGTAAGAATAGGGCTTTGGAGATTTCAGGGGAAGAAGATAAAGATTAAACAGAATACAAGGCAGTTATTGGGCGGAAGTAGATTAGTGGGGAGAGGGCACAATCTAGTGGCCAGATGCTGAGATGTAACTGTGGTCCACTGAGGCAATCTAGGGGGTATAATAAGTAAAAAGAGGAGGAAGAGGGCAGTGTAGATAAAGGGAGCTAGGAGAGGAGGAAGGGTGGCTGTACAGAAAGTAGAGGAAGGGTTGACTGCTGGCTTCTTGGCAGGGAAGCGTTCACAACAACTAGCAGGGCTAAATAACCGTAGTACAGTAGGTTTAGCAAATGGAGTACATACTTCCTTGGTTCCTTCGAGGGGAGGCTTGGTTCTAGTCCAATAGAGGGATGAGCAGCACAGTTTGTAGGATTGTTTGTTGGATTGGATAAGCTGGGAAAGCTTGAAATGTAGGTCTGGGCGTCCACACAGGTGTATCCACAAAGGGAAGAACAGGGACTAACAGTTCCTTGGTTCCTTCGAGGGAGGCTTGGTTCTAGTCCAATAGAGGATGAGCAGCACAGTTTGTAGGATTGCTTGTTGGATTGGATAAGCTGGGAAAGCTTGAAATGTAGGTCTGGGCGTCCACACAGGTGTATCCACAAAGGGAAGAACAGGGACTAACAGTTCCTTGGTTCCTTCGAGGGAGGCTTGGTTCTAGTCCAATAGAGGGATGAGCAGCACAGTTTGTAGGATTGCTTGTTGGATTGGATAAGCTGGGAAAGCTTGAAATGTAGGTCTGGGCGTCCACACAGGTGTATCCACAAAGGGAAGAACAGGGACTAACAGTTCCTTGGTTCCTTCGAGGAGGCTTGGTTCTAGTCCAATAGAGGGATGAGCAGCACAGTTTGTAGGATTGCTTGTTGGATTGGATAAGCTGGGAAAGCTTGAAATGTAGGTCTGGGCGTCCACACAGGTGTATCCACAAAGGGAAGAACAGGGACTAACAGTTCCTTGGTTCCTTCGAGGGGAGGCTTGGTTCTAGTCCAATAGAGGGATTAGCAGCACAGTTTGTAGGATTGCTTGTTAGATTGGATAAGCTGGGAAAGCTTGAAATGTAGGTCTGGGCGTCCACACAGGTGTATCCACAAAGGGAAGAACAGGGACTAACAGTTCCTTGGTTCCTTCGAGGGGAGGCTTGGTTCTAGTCCAATAGAGGGATGAGCAGCACAGTTTGTAGGATTGCTTGTTGGATTGGATAAGCTGGGAAAGCTTGAAATGTAGGTCTGGGCGTCCACACAGGTGTATCCACAAAGGGAAGAACAGGGACTAACAGTGTTCCGACGCTGAAGCCAGAAGAGCGCAGCAGCCAAAAAGTTAAAAAAAAAAGACCTTAGTATTCTAACATTCCTCAAAATTATGTATTTTCTTTGCATATGATTTCTGTTCAGTAAAATAAATCATGACTGAAATGGTCATTTTGCTATCTAAAACCTACATGTTAACAAATGGAAATAAATAAACTACAACTAAAATTCACAGTCTTAATCATATGTCCCACTAGCTACTTGACAGCAGTCCATGTAAGGGCGTTTTCCCACTGCATATGCTGAGAAGCTTACACAGCGAATGGCATTGCTGCAGACAGGGACACAGGAGATAGTGTACAGGCATCATGCAGTGGTGCAGTGTAACCTACCCCTAAGCATGCCCAACAAGTATGGTTGGGATTTTTCATTATGTTCACAACAACTTTGGCTAACTGACATTGAAGATTCATACAGAAGCTTAAGTTATCCTCAACAAATACCTGCTAGCAGTGAAATATTAAGTATTTCTAGGGTCCTATTCATATTCACACAATGGCATCTTATGCAATTATTAAAGGCCATTTATAAATGTATATGTTCTTTTGGATTTACCTTCCAACAGCTAAATTAATACTTAACCTACATAATCATTTAAATTTATATTTATTGCTTAATAAATTATTGTTTAGTAATGCAAACTTTGAGTTAGTTTTAAGTTTATGCTCTTAAAACATTTTCCAATAAGAAGCAAAGCAAAATTTACTAACCAGTAATAATAAAATTATACTTATTGTAACATTAAAACTATTGCCATAACAATCTACCAATGTATATACTCATCAAAGAAGTTTGTAACTGTGAAAAGTGAGTGTGTCTTGAGGTCTTTGGTAAACTGTTGCTACTGCTACTACTGCATTGTTTGTTTTCCCGAACATCAGCGCAACTTAGATCAACTTTATACATTTCATCCATCAATATTTGTTTGCAATATTATTTTTTAATGCCTGAGTTTAAACCAATGGTATGTTTACAACCAGGCCTTTGTAATATGCCACTGCCAGTTTAATTTCTCCAAATATCTTTGGGTTTCTAATGCCATGATGGGAATGGACCCCATTCTTAAGTCAAAATATGATTAAAGTTCATGAAATTGGTATTATTTCAATCTTTGATGTTAGTCAAAAGTGTTCTTTGTAGCACCCATAATGTTCCCAGAACTGACTCATCCTGGAATTAATATGGAGTTATGTATATCAGAAGCATATATAACTATGAATGTAAATCCTTTTTTTATGAGACCCATTACTCCTACTTCTATAGTAACTGTCTGTATCCTTCCACACAGCCCGCATTTCTGCTTCTAAATGCTTGTATTTTATGACTTTGTACATAAGACACTGTAATCACTGGGAGCAGCAATTTCAGTAATCAGTGCTACTTTTGTCTTCTTTTGATGGACTACTATATGCCTAGTATAGTATGGTTAACAATCAGCTTGCTCGTTCCTTCTATAGGAACTATACCTGCTTACTTATTTGTTGGCAGCGATATTAACTGAACATAATACCTATACTGCACAATCTTATTCTGTGTCAGATTAAAGATTACGATTGTCAAACAACTTGCATGAAGAGCCTTTGAGTCCTTACTTTTAAAGAGATGCTTATAAATTATCATCGAAATTGATTCATGTCAACAAGTGTTTGTTTACCTTTTGCATCTAGTCAGCCCACATCTGGCTACACTCAAGCTACTGACCATCATTGCACTGCTTAAAAGCACTTATTCTCAGGAAGAAAAATGCATACAAATTAAAAATGAAAAAAAAAACAACCAATACATGGAAATAGTCAAGTAGAAAACAAGGACAAAGCTAGCATTCTACAAAAATATTTTTTATTTATTTATTTTTATTTTATTTTATTTTACATTTGTTGACCGGGCTAGTCCAACTGGATATATGTCCGTTTTCAGTAGAGGCCCGGGGAGAAAAGCTCCATCAGTTGTACACTTTTACAAAAAGGCATAAATGGTTACATAAGAAAGATAGCAAGTAAAAACAATAATATAATCAGATAAAAAATACATTGACATAAAAGTTCACATGACATCATAGCAAGTTAACCAGATAATATAAAAAATAAAGTTTTCTATAGGAACTATAACGGGAGAAATTCACTGGATGATGCATTTTATATTAACTATAACGGGAGAAATTCACTGGATGATGTATTTTATATTAGCATGCATTTTCATAAGGATATGAACTCTCATAATGAAATTTATATTATTATTTAATGATTGCAGTCCTCTGATTGCTTCTAAAAACACAAGTTTTTCAAGGAAAAAAACAACAATATGAGTTAAATCAGATACAGTTGAGATCTGCCAAGCTTCCCACTACTGATATCTGGTTGTCTGTTACAGTTATATAAGAAAAAGATAAATGCTGCCACAGCTGTAGATATTTTTGACAACAGGATTCCCATCACAACATACTGTGGCAGCAAGCATGCCATGCTGTTTAATATGCATGCACTTTCTGCTGTCCAAAGGATCTGATAGGCCAGAAATTGATAGGTTAAGTGCACCTGCCTCACAAAGATTGGTGGACATAATCTTTCACCTTCACATATACTGCTTCAGCTGTTGCTATATTCAACATGAGCCCAATGCACAATTTGTGTAGTCATGTGTTCATTTATTTTTTTCTAAATAAAGAAACTGCATTTCTGTACTTAATAAAAATAAAACCAATTTAAACAGGAATGTATTCCCATGACTCTTCAGTTGTTATTCATTTGTACTATCTGTGATATAATAATGCTTTATCTTCAAAAACAATACCTCAGAAAGAAAGGTAGAAAAAAGTTTATTTTTTATGTGCAATGTAGAATGCTCATGTATATGTAAAAATGTTTGTGTGTAATTTTGATAATTTTGATAATTTTAAGTGTGATAGGTAAATACGTTTCTGTTCAAACTGGCTATATGATTGATTTTTTGGTATGTAAGAAATATTTGTATTATGACCAAAAGCAAGTGTCAAATTTGTGTTCCGCACAATGTAAAATGCTTACTTATGTATCAGTTTTATAGAAAAAGGTTAGGAAACAATATTAATATTTTAACTAGAGTGTATTATTCCACGTGCAACAGAGTGTGAATAAATATTTTTTTAATTGTTAATGTATTTGATTATCGATGCCAGAATAACCACTTGTACACTGTCTGAAAGCTAATACTAATAATTTTTTTCTGTTAAATTTCAGTTCAATATAATATTTGAAGTTTGAAAGGGTTATAGTTTATTAACCATTCATGCAATTTCATGCTGTTGTGTATTTAAATGTTAATTAATTGATAATGATAGTGTGTGCATTCACTTTTGGAAAACAAAGTTTGTGCGGTATGTTTCTGCATGAAAATATGCATACAAATGTCTGTCTGTCTGTCAGTCTGTAGGTGACTGCTTTGATAACACAACTGCAAGACATTCAGGGTCTACAATGCAGACCAAGGTTGTTGACCTGGTACTGACCTGGTATGTGGTGGTGAAAGCATAAAAATCCAAGAACACTTGAATAACAAAAAAAGTGACACAGCAGCAAGGACTCATTCCCCCAAATTTTTCTTAGTGCTTTCATCTCAGATAATGACAAGACCCCCAAAATGTATTCTTAGCGCTTTTGTCTTGTCATTGTCTGAGCAGAAAGTGGTAAGAATAAATTTTGGGGAAGAAGCCTTGCTGCTGTGTGGCTTTTTCTGTTATTTATGTGGTGGTTAAATCCACAGTTCATAAGTTTCGTACTATTCCATCATCATACATTGCGGTACTGACCATCATTTGCATTGCACTAAACCTTTGCTACCCCAACATGATGCCACTGCTATCAGACATAGCAGATCTCTACACGCCTGGCCTGTATAACATATGTAAATGATGCCAGTGCTGTCTAAAATAGCAGATCACTACACGCCCGGCCTGTATAACATATGTAAATGATGCTGGTGCTGTCTCACATAGCAGATCACTACAGGCATGGCCTGTATAACATATGTAAATGATGCCAGTGCTGTTTGAAATAGCAGATCACTACAGGCCTGGACTATATAACATATGTAAATGATGCCACTGCTGTCTGAAATAGCAGATCTCTTAAGGCGTGGCCTGTATAACGTATGTAAATGATGCCAATGCTGTCTGACATAGCAGATCACTACACGCCTGGCCTGTATAACATATGTGAATGATGCCAGTGCTGTCTGACATAGCAGATCACTACATGCCTGGCCTGTATAACATATGTAAATGATGCCAGTGCTCTCTGACATAGCAGATCACTACACGCCTGGCCTGTATAACATATGTAAATGATGCCAGTGCTGTCTGACATAGCAGATCTCTACAGGCCTGGCCTGTATAATATATGTAAATGATGCCAGTGCTGTCTGACATAGCAGATCATTACATGCCTGACCTGTATAACATATGTAAATGACACCAGTGCTGTCTGACATAGCAGATCATTACAGGCCTGGCCTGTATAACATATGTAAATGATGCCAGTGCTGTCTGACATAGCAGATCACTAAAGGCCTGGCCTGTATAATGTATTTAAATGATGCCAGTGCTGTCTGACATAGCAGATCACTACACACCTGGCCTGTATAACATATGTAAATGATGCCAGTGCTGTCTGACATAGCAGATCACTACAGGCCTGGCCTGTATAACATATGTAAATGATGCCAGTGCTGTCTAACATAGCAGATCACTACAGGCCTGGCCTGTATAACATATGTAAATGATGCCAGTGCTGTCTGACATAGCAGATCACTAAAGGACTGGCCTGTATAATGTATTTAAATGATGCCAGTGCTGTCTGACATAGCAGATCACTACAGGCCTGGCCTGTATAACATATGTAAATGATGCCAGTGCTGTCTGACATAGCAGATCACTACAGGCATGGCCTGTATAACATATGTAAATGATGTATAACATATGTCACTTCTGGAACATAATACCCTCGCTGACAGCTTTATAGTTGCTGTGCATATGGTGCTGTAATGTCACTGGACACTGTGTACCCTGTCCAGACACATGAATGTTTAATGTACTGCTGCTGTCTTACATATCTGTTAATGATTCTGCTGTCTATGTGTATGTCTGTGGTATGTTACACTTGTGTTTCTCTGTGCATATATTGTTTTAATTAGGCATATTTGCATATTTCATATTGCCCTTGTATTTCTACCATTGGTGTTTGCACTACCGATGTGATGGCTGTGCAATGACTACTGTTGATTTCATAATCCTTTATGTCAGTCTTCCTCCGCAGTATCTGCTCGTGGCTTCACTACCTCTTCTGACTACTTGTAAACCATGTATGTACTGCTGTGCATTCTTCATTATCAATGTTCCTATGGTCAACCAACAATGGTCCATTGTGATGTACCTGTTCTGCAAATCTGCCGTGCTGTCTGTAAATAAAATACGGTCTTTTATGGGACGTCAGCCCTGTATGACTTGCTTCTGAATTATATCCTAGTTCTATTGTGGGTTGTTACTACACAGATACACGGTTTCTGAAAAGGAACAGAAAGCAATGGCAACCATACTTGCATTTTCAAGGTAGAATATGTTGCAAATATGCCGGTATCTACAAGATGGAACATACTGAAAATGGTAATGCATGTGAATGGTAATGAATGTATTACGACATTATGCAATAACTTTGAACAAACTTATAGAAATTATAAAAACAATACTAACATCAATCAAATATAAAGTTTTACATTTTAGCAAAGTGAAAGAAAATATAGTATTGCAGAATCATATTAATGGCTGTAAAAGACTTGTGAAATGATGCTTTCTGAGCAAGAAAACTTGGTAAACAGTATAAGTTGTTGTTGTTGTGTCTTTCGGCTTTTCCCAGTTAGGGGTCGCCACAGTGGAACTCCGGTCCGCTAATGATTGGCAGTAGATTTTTACGTGCCGAGTTGCCGGCCCTGATGCACAACCTTCAACGAAGGTACGCCCATTCACGCATGTCTCCACACAGAAGACACTATAGCTGAGAGTCGAACAGGACAACGTCCTACTGTGAGGCGACAACACTACCGCAGCACCACTGCTGCAGTAAACAGTATAAGTACGTAATTAATATTTTACTTTATTGTCCATAGGATATGCAAAGGTATAAACTCCTATAGTAAAGAAGTGGCATCATTACATACAAGTGCCATTGGCTGAAGTGTTACGCTTATCATGGGATCCTAGTAAAAACCATTGTAAGAAGAAGAATGAATGAAAAACATTTTTATAAAGTTTGATTAAAAAATTAAAAGCAGTTATCCAAAATTAAAGTATGCCTCAAGAGTTGCAGTATAATGCACTGAGCTAGGGTCAACAAATAAAAATGTATCCAGTCCAGCTTGTACAATTAGAGTTTGGTAAAGGTCATATCATCCTTCTGTTTCAGAAGCAGTGAACTCAGGGTTTATTTTGAGGAGAAAATGCAGAAGTTCTTCACATTTATGGGGGAGTAGTTGTCTCTGTCCCCATAATAAGGTATCATTCTACAGCCTGTATATTTTTTCTTGGTATGTTTCACTCAGGTAGTTTTAAGAATGAAGGTTTTGGTGACACATGCATTAATAATCTACGTCATATCTAACTCAGGTGCCATGCCCCTTCTTTTTCAAGTAGAAGACAAAGATCATTATTTTATTGTTATAAATGACAGCAAAAGATAATAGCTAATTCAAATACAATGTTAACACATAAAATGAAAATGAAAATTCTAGAACCAAGATATGCTTTATTTTATTACATCAGCAACCAACTTGTAAAATGGTTCAAATGCA